>NW_003302548.1:7246260-7317488 GCF_000004255.2 Arabidopsis lyrata subsp. lyrata | reverse complement strand
CCAAACTAACGAGCTGGGGGGCTAACTGTTGGGGTCGGATTCATCCTTTGGCGCCGAGCCAGACTTAGAGTACCTCGGGGAACTCTTCTTAGATCACCTCGGGGCATCGCATCATCCACCACAGGAAACACCCAAGGTCCACCTCGGGGTCTGACAGCAAGCTCTGGTACCCGAGCCGATCCTCCTCGGAGACTCGATCCATCTTTCTTCGGATGCCCGAGCTGTTTCCGTTCATGTACCCGAGCCGGTCCTCTTCGGGTACCCGAGCCGGTCCTCTTCGGGTACCCGAGCCATTTTTCCTCGGATACCCGAGCCCTGTTAACAAGGGTACCCGAACCCGCTCGTTTCAAAGTCTCCTCGGTTCAGGATCGCGTATCACTTCAATATCCTCCAAGCCACCCGAGGCAAGGACTGAAATACTCACCCTCGAAGTATCATTTCCAAGCAAAGCACCATTTCCGAGAAAGAAGGATCATTTCCGATAAACTCGGAAATGATAAGGGAGAATCTTGGAGGATCGACTCAAATCAGGAAAACTTCCAAAAACCCTGAAGAATAAGGAAATTATCCTAATCCGCGATATTCTAGCCGACTTCAAGATAAATGGAAATCTTCCGAGAATATCGCTGGAGAGGCGGTTTGTGATCGCTATATAAAGAGACTCAAGGCTCTCATAGAAGAGGGGTCTCAAGAATTGACACTACACAAAGCTCTTACAGCACAAACACCTTTTTCTTTTACGATCAAACTCTTGTACGATCAAAACTACTCTTTTCATCAATAAGATCAAGAACACCATCTTTCGTTACAATTGTTTCTGTTGTTCTTTGAGAATTCACATTTATCGTATCCCTAAAATAAAACCCTAGACAAATCTTGATTGTGTTAGTTTCGACTTCCACAATGATTACAAAAACGGTTAGATCGGAGACACCATCGACACAAGCATCGCTTAGGGTTTTGACATAAATTTCTTTTAGCTCAAACAATTAGGGTTTCGTGGTGGCTTAGTTGGCTAGGATTTACTCAATGAGGTAGAACTCGTGCTGATAACGTGTTGTGAACAAAGAGGTTTTAGGGATTGTTCTCTTTGTTATTGATCAATTGTACAAGATACAACAATATATAGGGATATATAGGTATACAACATTACGGTTTAGCTTAAAGATTAAGTCTTCTAGAACCTACTAATGAACCATATAATGGGCATCCATATATTACATATAGTTATTCATAACAATTACGAATTATTTTAATACTTTACAACTATATATTAGATAAATTTATAGATTTTTTTTTTGAAAAGCCCGCAGGACTCGCAGGTTTACCCGCAAACACCCGCAATTTCTAAAACCAACCCACACCCGCCCTGCTTTTTTGCATTTTGAAACTTTTAGACAAGCACCGCCCGCAGCGGGGCGGTAGCGGTGGGGCCCATGGGCTTTTCTTCAAATTGACAGGCCTACTGGTAGGGGCGGTCGGGATGTTATAAGTGGTATCAGAGCCGAATCCAGACGTGTGTGGAGTCAAGAGGGCTCACACCGTTGGAGGTGACGGTCATGGTGCGCAACAAGGACGTTGCAATCTGTTAGTGGGGTGAATTGCAATACCCCGGTTTGAGGAATATAGTGGTGCATGCGGAGAGGTTTAAAAGAATTGATTTGGCAACCTATCACCAAAGTGCACTTATCTTTTCGGTCAACTGTCCTGAGAGAACTCCAAGGTTAAATGTGCTTGAGCTTGGAAAGTTTTAAGATGGGTGACCTTCTGGAAAGTGATTGTCGGAATTGTGTGAGAGAGGACAAAATACAGGAAAAGATCATGTGGTGATTTGTAGGGTCGGTAACAACTCTTTAAAACTTCCCGGACGTTGCGGACCGGCCGTTGGACAATGGTGGGGCCCACGGATCTGAGAGAGGACGTGGGTGCTCACTGGTAGGGAATGTTATAACCATCATCCCACCATTCTCTTCTATTTTACTATCATGGATCTCATTACTTAAATTAGTGCCATTACTTCCGTATGAAATAAACATAAACTTTGTCGAAAGTGTGATTCTCTTAATTCTAAACCTGAGAAAGTGTGATTCTCTTAATTCTAAGAACCGCCGATAACGCAACGATATCCTTTAAATCCATCTTCTTCCACACCTAGTAAATAAAGAGAATGAATCTCTCTAATGACCTCAACTTGAGCCGAATCCGATGATCTAGCTTAATCCTTTGCTAATAAATAATCTCACGTGGATCTCGATCTAAAGTTTCAAAAATCTTGTTATTTCGGATTTCTAAATAACCAACCAAATGATCCAAGAAAAACTTAAAAACTTAATATGGCCCTGTTCGGGAGAGAGTCGCAGCTACATCTGCTTGCGATCCATTTCTTCTTCATCTCATTGTAATTCCCGTCGTAGCGACTTCAATTTGAAGATTTCGGAGTCGCTGGAAAAAAACAGCAACACAATCCAAGCTTTAAATTGAAATCAGCGATAGTCGCTAGATTATAAAAGTTGAATTGCCTTTAATAAAGATTTGCATATCTGTACAGTTTTATCTTCTTCTCCAGCATAAAAGTAGATATTTTTGTTAGGAATTTACTAATTTATAGATATATCCCTAAAACTACTCATAATTACAAAACTCACCTGTAAAAAAAAAAAAAAAAAAAAAAAAAAAAAAAAGAAAACAATATTAAGTCGCAGATTTTAATCGCACGACTGTTAAAAGAACAAGGCCTATATGAGCTTATTTTGGCTATCTCTAAAATAAAGAATCAATACGCACAAAAAATTGGACTCTGGTTCGAGACTAACTGAACCCATGTTTGTAATTTTTTTTTCTTCTGTTTCTCTAACCCTAGCCGCCGACCTAACCGGAAAATCAGCGAAATCAAGAAAATCAAAACACGATCTTTAAAAATCGAAACTTTGATTGGAGAGAGAGAGAGGGAGAGGTTATACGGGAACGCAAATGTCGTGGAGGAAGGAGTGATGATCGGCGGAGGAAGGGAGATGGTGGTGGTGGAAATTAGGGTTTTGAGGAGGGAAAGAAAAAGAGGAACTAGCGGCGGTGGAACCACAGGAAGAATACGTGGAGAAGATATCTTCGTTGGAGAAATCAAGAAGGTTGTCGATTCGAAGTAAGTCTGGTGAAGATAAGCCATAGACGTTTATTTTCCGGCTAGGTCGGCGGCTAGGGTTAGAGAAACAGAGAAATAAAAATAAAAACAAATAACAAAATATGCGATCGACTGGTCTCGAACCCGAATCCAACGGGAACGGAACGCACACCTAACCAAGTAGCCACAATATTATTACATTAAAACAAAAAAAAACAGATAATATATATACGATTAAAATATATGAGATTAAAATTTAACACAGTTAATAGTCCAGTTACGTCCGTTAACGACTATTAACTTTCGAGTATGATTCTACCAATAATTTATATATGGAATATTTTAAGACCACAAATAATTAACTGAAGTATTTTTATACCAATCTAAAAATATTACGAATTAAACGTCAAAATAAAAATTATTTTAGATTTTTTTTTGGAATTTTCCCCCCAAAAAAATTGATAGTGATGGTAGTAGGAAAACTTCCTCTTCATCTGTGCCGCATTTTATACACCTTGGATCACATTCAGGGTCTGACTGGTTGTACCTGATAGAGGAAAAGAAATCAGAAGTAAAAAAATTATTCCAAGGTGTACTGATGTTTTACGAGTTAGGAAGAAAAGTGTAACAGTGTAAAAAAAGAAAAAAATCTTCCAAATAGAAAAAATCAGTGCAAATAATTCTTCTACTATAAGGCAAGTTGAAATATATCATCTTTCTTTTCTTCTCAATTCTTCTATTTATTATTTTTCTTTTCTTCCAATTACTTTCTTCTTAATACTTCTCACTTCCTCTATTACCCACCAAAGACACCCTTAGTACCTTATTTCTTAAGTTTACTATTACATCTACACATCTGGTTAGGATCTGCCAAACAAAATATTGCAGCATCAGAGGATATTTTAAATTATAGGAGAATGCTTGTAATGGTTGAATAATGAGTCCAAAACAATTGCCCGTTAGATCATTGAGAATAAAATTTTGTTTTTCTTTTCACCAAACACCATTTCTATTAAGATATCTGAAAGAGACTCTCCACTAGAGAAAGCCATTCAGAAACCGACTTGCTTACATGGAAAAAAGACTGTTTCGAGCCCGAGGTTTTTTGG
This sequence comes from Arabidopsis lyrata subsp. lyrata, assembly GCF_000004255.2. Lineage (NCBI taxonomy): Eukaryota > Viridiplantae > Streptophyta > Magnoliopsida > Brassicales > Brassicaceae > Arabidopsis > Arabidopsis lyrata. The sequence continues at coordinate 7,313,261 of NW_003302548.1, read as the reverse complement.
CTAAACAGTCTGCTCGAGTATTAGAACTTCGAGGAAGAAATCTAATGTTAAAAGAAGAGAAAAAAGCGAGGGACTGGAAGGAGGCCATTTATGGTGCAAAAGTTGGCCAATCGTCTTGGTTGTCGAGGAGAGATATCATGTCAGAGCAATCGGATGCGAAGGCGCCAGCGCCAGAGGTATCGCCTAGCGAGATCATGCATTCCATTGCCCAAAGCAAGGAATCAACTTCTGCGTGGAGCGGTGAGAGACTTCTTCTCGAACTCTTGAGGCCAAGATAAAGAATACGGTCTTGGTCGACTAAAACACAACCATGTCCACTTAAGTTATCCCCCATATGCAAGGAAGCATCAATCTGACATTCTGAAGTCCGTGGGGGGAGAAAAGTGGGGTAGTAGTGGGCAGGCGAGAGACTCGGATTCTGCTGTATCTTTCAAGTTTGCTTGCTTCTAGACAGAAGCTTCTTGTAACGCCAAGGCCAAGGTCTCCATAGGTGGTTCTTTGAAGTTTTCGACTAGGAATCGATTACGGCTTTTCTAGATATACCAATATGTCAATACACTAGTTTTTGGCTTGTGGCTAGACAACCCGAGATACATTGCCACGCGAAAAGCATAAGCTTCCGCGTAGTTTTTGATATGATAATCGGAAGCTTGGATCATGAAGCTAAGGAACTTCAATCGGAAGACTCACTGGACTAGTCACTCGACCAGTCAATCGACCAGTCAATCGACCAGTCACTCGACCAGTCACTCGACCATGCACTCGACCAGTCACTCGACCATGCAGCTGAAAACTCAATGAAGCTTGAAACTGATGACTCAATGGACCACTCGACCAAGCACTCGACCAAACACTCGACCAAGTACCAAAATGGAGAGCTTGGAGCTGAAAATGATATGACATTGCAAGTTGCTAATGGACCAATGACAAGATCCAAGACTAAGCTGTTGAATCAAGCTATCAACACACTTCTACAACACATTGAAGGAAGCCTTAAACCAGAAGCTTGTCCAACCACATTGGTTGTGATTCAAGCCGTTTAAGTGACAGCATTGGAGGTGTGTGACTTGCACTCTTTTTCCCTCCTCTTGGTTTTATCCCAATGGGTTTTCCAAGAGATGTTTTTAACGAGGCAAGCCCACACACTCTTTACCCGAGCCCATTGCTGTCTCGCAGCCCATTGCCAAAGGAGAAACCCATGACAAATTCGAATTCAGTCTTGTGTGTGTTTAATGTCGTTTTTCTTTCCCGAGAATGACTTTTCATCTCCCTAGAACTCTCTTCTTCTTCTTTATATTTGCTTCTTCTCCTTTGTAAACGCTATCAAACATTTTCTAATCAAATCTCCTTCTGAATTCATTTGATCTTGAGTTTGAGTGTGTAATATCTCGAATTCATCTTGAGACTGCTCTTGGTGTGTCATATCCAAGCAGAATCAAGTCTGGAAGTTCAGAGGAATCCCGCAGCCTTTGGAAGTTCTACTCGACCCCTCATCTCCTCATCATACTCGATCTCATTACCACATCGTCATCATATTCGACCTCATCATCATCATCTCATCACCATCATCATCACCATCACTCGATCTCATCATCATCATTTCATCACCATCATCGTCACCATCACTCGACCTCATCATCATCATCATCTCATCACCATCCGATCGCTTCAACTCCCATTCGATCACAACCCACTCGATCGCATTTCCTCACTCCATTCAATCCGGTTCACCGATTCACCATTCTACTCGATCTCGCATCAATATACTCGACCACCAACATCATACTCGATCCAATTCATCTTCTACTCGACCAAACAATCAACATCACTCATATACTGGATTTCATAACACCATCACCAGTTGTACCAGTTGTACTCAACCTCATCACCACCAGTTGTACCAGTTGTACTCGATCTCATCACCACCAGTTGTACCAGTTGTACTCGATCTCATCACCACCAGTTGTACCAGTTGTACTCGATCACATTCACTTCATTCACATCCATTCCGCATCATTTCTACTTGATCTATACAACAACCACACAAAGTGCATCAAGGGACTGTGATCTTCTAACCAGGATCATATTAAGCGGTATCAGAGCCACTTCGTGTCAAGTTGTATCTTTCTAAACTTTTCAACTTCTGATTCGTTTTTGCGAAATTGTTTCATCGTTATAGGCTTGAATACATTTGATTTGTATGAAACTTGTTAAATCGTTATGATCAAGTTCTGAACTATTGAAATATGTACTCGATTGCGTGATTAGGAACAACACGGTTCAACTTCCATGCTTGCTCGATTAGGATTCATTCAAAGCTGTTCAAGATTTTGACTTTTCTGATTCTGTTTGCTTTGTTACTCGATCTACAAGGAACATTTTACTTGTTTATTTTGTTTTGGTCATTGTAGGGACATGGTGAACGAAAAGGAAGGAGAAAACTGCAGTAAACAAGTGCTTGAAGCTCTCACAGCCTCAGTGACTAAAATGATGGACGAGAAATTTGAGGCTTACAAGAAAAGGAAGGAACAAGAGCTTAAACCCAAGCCACCAGAAAACACCTTGAGATCCACACGGAGCAGCCTGCAGAAAATCCCTCATAATCCTAAATCCAAATCTGTGCTTTATTGTGATTATCAGCCTGCTAATGAACTCTATAAATTTTCAGGAAAAAAGAGACTACCTAGAGTTGAAGAAAAACATGGACGAATGGTTTTACTACCACAACTTCCTGAGCGAGAAGAGGTTAGCCTGTGCAATTAGCCAACTCACTGGAGACACTTACAAATGGTGGGTACAAGAAGTTGATGATCGCTGGTATTACAAGGAGCCACCTATCACCTCGTGGAGAGATCTTAAGAAACTACTAAGGAATAAGTATGCATCGCAAGCACCAAACCGCATTTCACCAGCTAATGCCACAGTCCAAGACTTAGCAGTTAGAGAAAAGAAACCAGTCTCCCATCAATATTTTGCTACTAAAGAGAGATCTGATCATCATAAGAAGAGCTTAGCTCCCAAGGAACCGAAGGAAAACGCTAGGAGCAACTCCATAGAAGAAGAACAATTTAAAGATGAAGTTCTCAACATTCTCAATACTTATAGCAAACCCGAGAAAGCTAAGTGTGCTCTTCCTTCTACTTCAGAAAAAGCTAAGTTTGCTCTTCCTTTTGAATTTGTGAAAGATACTTGTAATCTTTCTGAGAAACATGATTTTGTGCTTGAAAATGATCAAGCTTGTGAAAAACTAACCCAATTAGAATCGGTGCATCCGAGTAGTCTTGTTTCTATTTCATAGGTCGAAGAAGAAGAATCACCAGAAGAAACACCAAGGAGTTTGCCTTTGGTTAGTCACTTGGATCAACCACTCGACTTCATCCCAGAACCAATCCTTAAGACGAATGAATGCAGACTAAAGCACTGTATGGAAATTAATTTGTTTGTGTTGGTTTCTGATCAAGAAGAAAAACGTTTTGGTTTAGAAAGTGTGAAAGAATTTCGTGTTTCGAACTCTGTTTTTGACAAAATGATTCCAACTTTTGAAACCCTCAAACTTGAAGAGTTCTTTAAACCAAAGGGTTTTCTGTTTAATGAATTTTGTGACTTTAAGTCTTCTTTGAGAGTTTCTTTTTGTAGCAATGCATTTGAGCTGTTTAGACCTACAACTGAATATGCATTGGTTAAAACATTTTCTGAAATGAAACATGTGCTTAAAAACATGTCATGTGAATTGCACACATTCATTGAGCTTTGCAATCCCACTGTGAAAGATCATGTTCCTGAATTCTCTACATCAAGTATAATGCACTTGCTCTGTCCCATGAGTTCTTAGAAAAGTACATGAACCATGGAGAAGCATAAGTATTTAGGAGAATTAACATCAAGTGAAAAGCACATTCAATGTTCTACACCATAGCCATGAAGACTTGAGAAGAGCTGAAGGCGCACTGAATCCATTGACGATCAAAGAAAAGCCTCCTGATTGGCATCAACCTCCATACATCCGCAAAGAATCCAAAGACAGATCCATGAGTGAAACTAGAGATTTCTATAATGGTAATTCAGTGTTGATGCTTGATCAAGGAGAAAGACGATCATGTGTTCTATTCAAATCAAGGAGAATCCGCCCGATGCATTACTTGAGCATAAAAGCATCCTTAAGGTAAGTTTCTATGTACTCAAAAGGCCTTTTATTTTTGATCACACAGATATGATTCGCTTGTCTTTGTCAAAGGAGCCCAATGTAGGTTTTAAAGCATCCTTGAAGCACATAGGAGGTAATGAAAGGAGAGAGGAAGACAAACGATTCAAGCCACCTGATTTACATCTGAGTACTATAAGGAGAGACGAAGACAATCGGTTTAAACCTCCTGATTTGGACCAAGATAAACATCAAGACATCAACATCTTCATACTGATCAAATAAGCACCGCCAGATGAAGTATACAAGTCGAAGCTAAAGCCAAGGATGGATAGACCCTTTCAAGCACTAAAACATATCAACAACCAAGATTATCCAACTGATCTCCAAGGTAAGTACAATATTGATAAAGGTTTTGATGTTACTTACTTTGTTTCTTTTGATGCAAATAAAATAGATTTGAGGTCAAATCCTTTTCAACTGGGAGAGGATGATATGATAATGGGAAGCTTGGATCATGAAGCTAAGGAACTTCAATCGGAAGACTCACTGGACCAGTCACTCGACCAGTCAATCGACCAGTCACTCGACCATGCACTCGACCAGTCACTCGACCATGCAGCTGAAAACTCAGTGAAGCTTGAAACTGATGACTCAATGGACCACTCGACCAAGCACTCGAACAAGTACCAAAATGGAGAGCTTGGAGCTGAAAATGATATGACATTGCAAGTTGCTACTGGACCAATGACAAGATCCAAGACTAAGCTGTTGAATCAAGCTATCAACACACTTCTACAACACATTGAAGGCAGCCTTAAACCAGAAGCTTGTCCAACCACATTGGTTGTGATTCAAGCCGTTTAAGTGACAGCATTGGAGGTGTGTGACTTGCACTCTTTTTACCTCCTCTTGGTTTTATCCCAATGGGTTTTCCAAGAGAGGTTTTTAAAGAGGCAAGCCCACACACTCTTTACCCAAGCCCATTGTTGTCTCGTAGCCCATTGCCAAAGGAGAAGCCCATGACAAATTCGAATTCAGTCTTGTGTGTGTTTAATGTCGTTTTTCTTTCCCGAGAATGACTCTTCATCTCCCTAGAACTCTCTTCTTCTTCTTTATATTCGCTTCTTCTCCTTTGTAAACGCTATCAAACATTTTCTTTTCAAATCTCCTTCTGAATTCGTTTGATCTTGAGTTTGAGTGTGTAATATCTCGAATTCATCTTGAGACTGCTCTTGGTGTGTCATATCCAAGCAGAATCAAGTCTGGAAGTTCAAAAGAATCCCGCAGCCTTTGGAAGTTCTACTCGACCCCTCATCTCCTCATCATACTCGATCTCATTACCATCAACGTCATCATACTCGACCTCATCATCATCATCTCATCACCATCATCGTCACCATCACTCGATCTCATCATCATCATTTCATCACCATCACTCGACCTCATCATCATCATCTCATCACCATCCGATCGCTTCAACTCCCATTCGATTACAACCCACTCGATCGCATCATTCCTCACTCCATTCAATCCGCTTCACCGATTTACCATTCTACTCGATCTCGCATCAATATACTCGACCACCAACATCATACTCGATCCGATTCATCTTCTACTCGATCAAACAATCAACATCACTCATATAGTCGATTTCATAACACCATCACCAGTTGTACCAGTTGTACTCAACCTCATCACCACCGGTTGTACCAGTTGTACTCGATCTCATCACCACCAGTTGTACCAGTTGTACTCGATCTCATCACCACCTGTTGTACCAGTTGTACTCGATCACATTCATTTCATTCACATCCATTCTGCATCATTTCTACTTGATCTATACAACAACTAAACGAAGTGCATCAAGGGACTGTGATCTTCTTACAAGGATCATATTAATTTTAAGCTTCCATACTTGTGCCTGAAGTGTCAAAACACCCGGTCCCTGAAAAAGGAGGTCACAAGTAGGACGAGACAGATCTCTTGCGGCCTAATAACCGGACTTTACCGTGTAATTTCCGGATTTGGTGTGGGACCAACTAAAACCATCACTCAAGTAAGTACGACTTGGTCTGATCCCTAAGATGAGTGGAATATCTGCAGGATCAATCAAGGTTTGAACAACTAAGAAAAGAAAATATATATATATATATATATATATATATATATATATATATTGGCGTAACTAATCAAATTTATCAAGGAAGAGCATCATTTCAATTTTGAGCTACTCTATTTATTTTTTTTTCAACTACATTTGTTAGATATCTGAATCCCGATTATATTGTGACCAAGTTGTTATAGTTAGTCAAATGTTCCGCTTAACCTTGTTTGTTACTGTTTACTCTAAAATGGTGTCAAGTTTAAGAAATCGAGCCTTGCAACACGATTTTTCGAATTTCTATCATGTTCTGTGCTTGCCACCACCGTTTTGAGCACCACAATAGATTTCTAACAAGTTTTGTTGGATTTATTTAAAAGTGTAAGGTTCTGTAGGTAATAGAGACTCAAATGCGTTTGTCATGCTATTTAAAATAGTTGAAAACAAGTTGTTGGTGAGATTAGTGACGGACCCAAGAATTATTTTTACCGGCCAGATTCATAATATCAACATAAATCATTTTTTAAAAACATCATATATTTTATCTTAGTAAAAGTATATATTTTATGTACTTGATACAATTATATCATTTGAAAATTAGGGTTTAACCTTCAGTATACTGCGGGAAAATTTTTGTTTCACACAATCTTAATTAAATAAGTTTGATTCGACAAGTCTAATATCGGTGGTGTTAACAAAATAATAAAATGAAGATTTGACCCGTATTACAATGTCATGTTAATGATATTTTAAATGTTTACTATTCAAACTCATCCCGCTATATAACCCGTCCCGCAATATAGTATGTCGAGTATTATTTTATCTTTTATATGTTTAAATATTCATAATATTTTAAACTTTCTATTAAGTTTAAATATATCGAGTATAGTATTTAAAACTTTTTAACAGTTTAAAATTTCATATATCCGGTAAAATATAACAGTTTAACAAAAAAACCGAATTAAATCCCCTACAAAATTTTAAATTTTGATATATGTTAAGTTAAGCTTTCCGCTCTTTTGGATTTGGTACATTTTCATTTTATTTATAATATGACTATGAATCATTATATAAAAATTTTAGCCGATATGCGAGGTTGAATACGCAATTTATTTTTCATGGATTGAGTAATATATATTCGCTTAAAAAAAGTTGAATTATAATTATACCAAATTTACCTCTACGACCGAAATAAAAACTCTAAACCTTAGCTACACCTTGCTTCTCCTGAAAGTCGTCTACACGAAGTTCATCACTCTTGTAAGCGAAAAATTGTCCAGTGAGACTACAAACCCGACAAAAAAATACCAGTACGGTCTGATCTCGCATAGAAAAATGTTCTTGTGTTGGTACTAACAAAGATACATTTGAGTTCAATTAATTATAAACAAAGTAAATAACATCAAACCATACTACAAAACTACATAATAATATCATCATAACAAAAAAATATCATTAGAACAAAATGACCGAGTATATAGCAATGCAACGTTGGATTGGTATAACCCCGACATTGATTGAAACCATATGCTAACAAAATATATATATAAAATATACTTGATAGGGATGTTGGTCCCTAACAAGATGATAAAGAAGTATAATACACGGCAATTAACCAACCTTGATACTCCTAATTAAATATTTGTATACAGAATATATCTTTTGGCGATACTAGCACCACAGATTGCTCAGTAGAGCTAGCTAAATTAGAATAACATGCTGATACGGGTCTTTAAAGAATAACATATCTTATCATCAAAATCGTATCCATAATAATTATCAAAACAAACAAATCAATTTTCAAAATGTATAAATTAATTTTTTTATCTCACTCCTAAAATTATACTATTATATATTAATAAGGAAGTTAGAACTCACTTGGAAAATATTTTCAGATCGAACGAATGGTTAACTGCAGTTATAAACCAGTAATTAATTAATTCAACTAAATTGAAATGTTGGTCAGAAAAATATGTACAATATGTTGTGAACTGTGTCTTTCATTAATAGAAAAGGGGATATATATACAAGGATAATAGCAGGATACAGAAAATAAGGTAAAACCCTAATGGGCCGTGGGCCGGTTATGGAGTCCATCCATATGGTTTATAACACTCCCCCTTGGAAGACATAACCGTGCCCGATACTAAACCGGGATCTCTATAATGCGCTGGGGAATGTTGCCTCATTAAAACCTTACTAGGAAAACCCAGTGGGACAAAACCATGGTGAAGGAAAAAGAGTACAACACGCATTACTCCCCCTGATTTGAGCATCACTGTAGATCCTTAAGTCCGTGCATCCCGATTTGATGAATGAGCTTCCGGAACGTTGAAGTCGGCAATGATTTGGTGAATAGGTCGGCTGAATTCTCACTTGACCGGATCTGTTGAACTTTGACCTGACCGTCCTTCTGTAATTCATGAGTGAATAAGAGTTTTGGCAAAATGTGCTTTGTCCGGTCTCTCTTAATGTAGCCATCCTTGAGTTGAGCAATACAGACTGTGTTGTCTTCAAATATGATGGTCTTTGATGTAGTAGTAGTTGCGCCTTAAGGAAGGCTGCCTACGTACCCGTGAAAGGGATCAAGCCACACGTAGTTCCTATTCATTGACCATGCCATAATCTGATCTTATGAATAACCTGCATCAGCAAATCAAACTAAACCAAAGCAAACTGGCCCTTCTTTGGTTAGATCAGTATAGAACAAAACCCAAGTAAACAACGCAGGAAGAATAGACTTTAAAACTTAGCCAAACCTTCCTTTAACCCTTTCCAGTGCCTTTGGGTTGATCATGAACTAAATTTAGACAGGAGACTCACGGCAAAACAAATGTTTGGTCTAGTGTGTCTAGCCAAATTCATTAGAACTCCTATGGCACTGAGGTATGGCATTTCCGGACTGAATGGATCACTATCCAATCTGAGGCTTCTCACCACCATTGGGCCTGGTCAATGGGCGGGCCTGGTCCTTATTAAATCTCCTTGAGTACTCTTTCAGTGTATGCCATTTGATGCACAAGGATTCCATTATTCACGTACTCAGGTTGTAATCCCAAACAGAACTTAATTATTGCCTAGGTCTTTCATTTGAGATTCTTTCTTTAGATATACTCAACTGTTTGGGCAATTACCCAGAGGTTTAAATCATTCATATACACTGTTATGATTACAAATCCTTTGTTTGCAAACTTCTTGATAAAAATACATGGACTGATCGGATCGTTTTTATTGCCTTCTCTGATGAGATATTCGCTTAACCGGTTATACCACATACGTCCGCTTTGTTTCAGTCCATATAAGGATTTGTCCAGCCTTATGCAGTGCTGTTCTCGAGAATCTTTCTTATCTTTGAGCTCAATACCCTCTGGTAATCTCATATATTATCCAGTGGACTTATATAAATATGCAGGCATTACATCCATTAGCCGCAAATCTTTATCTTTTATATAGCCAGACTTAGCAAAGATTTAAATGTCTTAGCATCCACCACATGGGAGTATATCTCCTCTATTTCTGGTCTTTGTGTGAATCCTTGTGCAACAAACCGTGTCTGATATATCACGCTTTCACTATGTTTATTTCACACAATCACAAAGACTCATTTGTCCCACTGGCTTTACATTGAATGGTGTCCTTTGTATTGGACCAAACACATTCTTCTTCTTGATAATTATTAGCTCCACGTTTTATGGTCTTGTACCATTTTAATCAATCAGGTCTTTGAGTGCACTCTAGTATAGACGTGGGCTCCTGATCCTCATTCATTTCAGTTGCTACCTTGTGCGCAAATATATTATCATTGATGTCGACATCTTTTCGGTTCCATTGTATTCTAGACATGATATAGTTTATAGAGATCTCTTTACACCTTCAGGACCTTGAGGTTTGGCGTCCCAAACCTCATTGATTGGTACCTTAGGGTTATGTCTATTAGCCGGCCATGTCTATGGTTTCTTGAACCTTCTCGGTTTCCCTTGCACCTTTCTTTGATTTCTGAGGGTTCTTGTCTTTGGAACCTTTTGGGTCTACCACATTTCTTACGTGTTGTAGCCTCTGTAGCAACTTGATTGTGTTCCTTGTGAACATCAATACGTACTGGTGCATTACAAGCTGGTATGTACGATTTTGTTACTCTCTTTGGGTCATTATAGGAATCTTGGCAACTGTTTTAGCTAGCTTTTGCAGATATATAGTCTTTTGGATCTCTGATGGAGTCCGAGGATCTTGCCATGTGAAGGATGTTTGATTCCATGTAAGTTCTTTGACCAGCTTGTTAGTCTCTCCACCCAGTGTTGGGAAAACGGATTCATTGAGATGACAATCCTTGAATCTGGCCTTTGGCTCGAGATACTTAATGATGGTGGGAGAATCATTGTTAACGTATATTCCCATCCCCTTTTGAGGTCCCATCATTTGCTCTCTGTGGTGGTGCAATGGGTACATAGACTGAACACCCAAATGTCTTAAGATGGGAAACGTCTGGCTCATGACCCGTTAGCAATTGGGATGGGGAATATCTATGCTCACTAGAATGGCCTGATGCGTATAAGCTCTTGTTGCATGTAATATTGTGTGTCCCCAAGCAGCTACTGTCAGTTCAAGTATGGACATGTGCCACGGGGTATTCTACTCTCCCCCTCATGGACATATTGTAGCCATAAAACGCTTGAGACATAATTTACCAGCATTATCTAGACATATAGTCTTAAGTATGTGGGCTCACAGACTTATGGTCTGGGCCAGCAATCTAGCAAACACCAAGTTTCTAGTTGCTTTGACTGGTGATGACCTTAGTATGGGTTTCCCTTGTGTACATGCTGCACACGTGAGGTCCTTAAGGAGTGTGCCCTTTTGATTTTAATATCACCTTTACGCATCATGTTAGAACCAGGCTGGTCAAGCCGGTCATGCCATTAGTGAATTTCTCAGTAAACCCTTTTGTTTATTGTATTAGCCTCTATCATATTGACCTTGGCATAGTAAAGGTCTATGACGCGGGTATAGTCTCTAAGACCTTCTCATGGTCTTGAGTACTCTTAGTAATATATGGGAATCCTTTGTTCCCTTCACCCTTAGTTTCAATGTGGAAACCATTCAAACACTTTTCTTTGAAACTCAACAAGGCCCCTTTGAGCTGGGTGAATATGAAGCATCTGAGGATGCGTGCCCTTGGGAATATGGGCCTGCCATGGGCCTGCCCTTAGCCTTCACTAAATTTAGCTATACCCACAATTTGGCTAATCAACCATGTCTTTGGATGTTTCGTTGGCATTCCGAAGTCTCATAGTCATCTATCTCATGGTCGAAATCTTCTTCACCATTGTGATGAAATGAGCTTCTAGATTCTTTTCAAACTCTCTTGATAGAGATCAATGAGATTCTTAGGAGTCATGCACGTCTTAGTCCAATGGTTTCCCCATTCCTCATCAGTGGCAAACAAGTTTATTTGAGTGTTGTGGTTTGGGTATACCACGGCCTCTAACTCGATTACGACCAAAGTCGGGTCGGCGGCCTTAACCATATGAATGGTTTCCTTGATCATATAAATTATAATTGCCACTTCTACCATGGCCATTCCATTTACCATGACTGTGGCCATGATACTTATCTCTTTGGACGTGGTTAGACTCTTTAGTCTCTTTAGGCTCTTTAGGCTCTTCAGCCCAATGGGCTTCTGATAATGGGGTAGGACCAGGAGGTCTCATTTCACTATTTATAACTCATTGTTTTGCTCAACAAGTATCATATCAGAATCAATGTTCTCATCAAGGTTTCTCCAAAGCCTCACTCCTTAGCACTCTCTACAGAGGAGTCCTCCCCAAAAACAAGAGTTTAGACTTGCATATGTGGTAAAAACCTTTTTCACGATATTGTTGCTGAGGCAATATATTGTTTGTGTGAAAGGTCGAGAATGCTTTCTCTAGCAAGTCATTCTCAGTAACTTCCTCACCACGGAATCTCAGTATTGACACTATTTTAAATAGTGCTGAGTTATACTCATTCATGGATTTGAATTCCTGGAATCTGAGATTCTCCCGATCGAATCGGGCTTTTGGGTAATAGCACCGTTCTTTGGTGGTTATATTGATTTTTTTTTTTTTTTTTATTTATTTATTTTTTTTTTTTTTTCAACTCTGTCCTGAGGTCCAGATGATTCTTAATAGTGAGGTACTGATTTTGAGACTCTCATTGAGGTGATGGCGTATGTCAGTAATCGCCTTATATCTTTCTCTTCTGGTGACATTGTTTCCTTCCATAATAGATTCACCAAGCCCTTTTTCCTTTAGGACAATCTTAGTGTCCAAAGCCCATTTTAAATAATTGTCACCAGAGGCATTGAGTGCCGTGTATTCATAATAGTTGATTTCTGATATCTATAATATATAGAGTTAAATGAGAACTCATGTAATCGGTTAGACTAAGTCATGCGGTATTTGAGACCGAGCCATGCTTGTCTTCAGCAAGTGTTTTCTAAACAATCATGTTATATATATATATATGGATGAAATCAACCCTAGAAGATTGATCTAGTATGCAACAACCAAACAATCGGATCATACTAGATTATGATATTAGGATTTCGCGGTTAAGTTTTAGGGTTTTAGCATCCGCGATTTATAGTACTAGGGTTTTTGCTAGGATTTCGGTTTTATGTATGGACCTTTCTATTTATGGAAATTTTCCTTATATGGAACTTTCCTTTTATGGAAAATTTCTATTTCTCATCTAGAAAGAAATCCTAAACAATTATATACTTTAGTGTTTTGGAATATTTCCTTATGAAGGGATTTCCTATTTTGGTAGCTTTCCATTTTGGGAAACTTGCTATTTTAGGGAATCTTTTATTTTGGGAAACTTGCTATTTTACGAAACTTTCTATTTCTGGAAACTTTCCATATATGGAACTTTCTATTTATGGAAAAGTTGATCTTAAACCATGACTAAGGGTTTATTAAACCGGTTTAACCTAGGATTTAGGGTTTCGGTTTACTTTCGGTTTAACTTAGGGTTTATATTAAAACATTCAATCTATCATGCCATTAAACATCTTTCCATTCACAGATTATTATAAACAATTTTAATACGTAAGTAAATAGTAATAGCGATTGACTTACGACTCTTAATGGCAAATTAACAATGATCAATACTCAAATATAATTAGAAGGAATACTATATGTAATATTCGATCTTAGAACAGTTAAGCATAATTCAATTATGAATCAAATTTATAGCAATGACGTGATGAATTAAATAATAATTTTAGTATGCTAAACTTAAAAGTTTCAATCAATTTATGACTCAAACGTATAATAAAACAAAATACGATTCATGCAACTATTATAATTAGTCTCTGGTCAATTATCATAAACAGTTCTTATACAACCAAATCAATTACGTTTGACAAATGAGTCTTAATATAAAGTAATAATCAATATAGAACAAATAACTATATTTTATAGTTCAATACAACGTGAGGATCTAATATACCAAACTAAATCATAGATTAAATAATTAATAAACGTTTGTGGGAGTATATTCAATCTGTGCAGTATTAGGTTAAATACGATTTACATAATAAAACTTTGAAATATATATATTATATAACTATACAAATAAATTTAGTTTTTATCAAAACAAATTAACGCAATCAGATGTTAAACAAATATCAAAATAATAAACAATCACGTCACGGTAAAACATTAAACGAACAGGTTCTTTATAATGATTTATGGTATATAACAGAGAAACATAAGTTAACGATGAATCAATTATGCAGACGTATATAAAGTGAGAACGGTATCATCTGAATAGAATTAAATAATAAATTCAATATGCTAGATGTATGTGAATTAATCGATCTATGACTCAAACATGTGAAATAAAATATTATTTCGTTATGAGAATAAAATAATGCAGCATGACTATATTGACCAAAAGATGGAACGTAGATGCTTTTTAGTAATGACAATAAACTATATTATGTGAAACTCAGATGAACCAATGACGCATAATGATATTCAAGCGTTAATCAACAGATCTCGTATAACGATATAATTAAATAAACAATCGATATTAAAGCATTAACAACCGACTGATTGTAAGTACGAGGTTACTTACCTCGACGTGAAAGAGAGATTATGAGATCGGAAAACGGACGAAGGCGGCGACGGGTTTTATTAGCTGGGTGGCTAGGGCTCGTGAAGTTTAGGGTTAGGGTTTTTTTTTTTTTTTTTTTTTTTTTTTGTTTTTTTTTCGAGCTTATGTGCTGATAACGTGTTGTGAACTGTGTCTTTCATTAATAGAAAAAGGGATATATATACAAGGATAATAGCAGGATACAGAAAATAAGGTAAAACCCTAATGGGCCGTGGGCCGGTTATGGAGTCCATCCATATGGTTTATAACACAATACACCATCTGAAAACAATATTTGACAGCAATCTGCATCAGAAATTGGTTTTCCTAAAACCAGTTTAAAAGCAGCTGAACCGGTCTAAATTGTTATTGGTTTAAAATGAAAACTAACCTAAAACCAAAACCGATTTCTTGCGCCATTTCTTCCCAGCCATACCAACCAAAACCGGTTAAAAGACCTTAAAAACCGGTGTAGCAAAATCAAGATTTGATTATTGGACAATGGAATCGAAATATTTACCAAGCATATTTCGATTGACTTCAAACTCCAATTGATGAATGGTTAAACGACATTGGATTTGTATGATCCAGATGTATCTAACTAGGTATAGAACAAAGCTTAAATCTCCTTGACAACGAATTCACTATTAAAGAGTTTGAAACCCTCTTTCATGGAATAAAAATTGAAAAATAAAGAAGATGAAGTTTACCAAACACTCTTACTAAAGCTGAAAACGTGCCAGAACTAAAGCACCAACAATAGAGGAGCACAACCAACCAAAAATTTTGATCATTAATTATAGAAAATATGCAAATTGGATTTGAGGTAAAAGGGTCTCGAAAATTCACCAAAAATCTCAAATTGACAAGAAAATGAGATTCAAAATCCTTGCAGATTCAAACGGCATATATACACGTGGTATTAGGGTTGAAAGATGAAGATTCAGGTTGCCAAAAAACTATCTCTCTGATTTCATGAAGGATGAATCCGAATGCACCCTTTTTCATGCTTTTGCACTTTAGTCATCGACATTTGTCTATTTACAGAATATGCTACAAATGTTTAAATCGTCAAAAATTTCCAGATTGCTTCAAAGCTTTTCAAATTGATCAATTTAACCCAAAATTAGGTTCATATTTTTCTTCTAATTTTGGGTATCACATTATGTTTAAGCTCTATTCATGTAATGTCCCTTGTTTACAACAAACTAGGTAAACATTTGTATTTAACCTTCACATGATAATTTTATTCACACATGCAACTAACTCTTATGTTACTGAATTTTACTCCATCATTTAATAAAGGTTGGATCCGTAACCGGGCCTTGTGGCCTAGTGGTAAAGGGGTCACAGCTGTGACTTCCGCCACCAGGGTTCGAGGCACGGCCACTGGCAGGTTTACATAGGGGAATTGCCAGCCTCGTGGGATTAGTCTTTGGGCCTAGGAAGCCTTTGAGAGACCCGCGGTTATTCAAAAAAAAAAAAAAAAAAAAAAGTTGGATCCGTAACTTTTTTAGTTTGTCAAACAGCTCTAGGTCTTCTAGACTTTAAAGACTTTACCATCAACACAAGAAAACAAAAAGTCGCCCATAATCAACATTTTTGAGCATCAAAATCTATACAAATTACAAGTGCAGCATTTTTTTCTTTGTGTCATTTGGTCTTTGGTAGAGTGGTTACGTAAACGGTCTGAAAAAAAAAAGATTATCTTTCTATATAACAGGTAAATTTTAGCTTATTATTTTATTTTCATTTTCAATGTTTTTTAAAGTATATGTACCATTTAATTTAATATATATTAGATAAAATAATTTAATTTAATATTTTTGTCTAGGCATCCGATGGTGTGGGTTGGTCTTGATCAAAAAACACATCACTCAGAACAAAAATTAGTTATCTAGCATGGGCGGTAAATCTTATTGTTATAGCACATTTGTTCCATACAGCGCAACAAATGTTTTGACCATTGCTGGATAACTTATTTTTATTGTTTGAAAGGATGCAACAAACTTCTCTTCTCTTGTAGAAGACTTATTCGAATTATTGCAACAGATTTGTTTACAATTGAGTTCAAATCCTAAAGTTTATGATGAAAAAGGTTGAAATCCTAAAAACATAAAAATGTCAAATAAACATCTTAACTCGTTCCTTAAAAAAAAAAACATGTTAACTCATCACAATATAATTAACTATGCAAAATAATTCTATCACACAAAATAAGTCTTTCATGAATACATATTTACCACTATGCTTGTTGTCCAAATAAATTGGCTAAACAAATTTACGGTTCAAATAAGCAAAGATAAAGACTTTCGTTCAAAAACTTTGCTACGACTACATACGACAAACCTTTTTTGCAAACTATTTAAAGAAAAGTACTGTGGTTGCAAGTAAATTTTATGCATTGACGTTTATGTAATTATATATATATATATATATATATATATATATATATATATATTTGAAATTCTATATTTTGAATATTGAAACAATCCTAGAAAAAAAATCATTTTAGTAATAAATTAATGTAAATTAGTTTAGTATATATACTATTTTTTGCGCCAATTTGATTAAAATTTCTTTGTCGGAAAAGAAATAACTACTTTAACGCATTATCGTCAAGTGCCATCTTCTTTAATTTTTAAGTGGATTGGACTTCTCCCTCGCCTCTGTTAGCTTCATAGAACATGATTGCTATTATTTTATACAGCTCTCAAACTAAAGTACTTTTGGTAAGCAGAAAAAGAAAAATACTTTTAGTCTCAAAGTAAAGTAAAGAGAAATTTTGAAATTCCATTTCACTGGTCACAGAAAAGCAAATAAATCAACGACCTTAGCTTTGAAATTCCATTTTACCGGTCCAAAACACAATGGCCATACAACCGCACACATTATATAACACGATAGCTCATGATTTCTTTGGTAATAATTAAAAGAATTATTAATACGATCAAACTAATAATTAGTGTTGCAAATTAAAAAATTTATTAAAAAGCTGAATTTATTAATAATTTTCTTAAAAAGGGTTAAGCAGATTAAATTAATAGTTAGTCTTGCTTTTTCAGAACTTGACAATAAATCATAAATGAATTGTTAAAACAAAAGGATTGGCCGGTTAGATGCAGAACTGCATATTTGTTATCTTTAACGACTTATTGGTGCATTCAAAGTAAGAAAAAAGTGTTGTGGCATGTTGCTCTCTATTTTCTGTTGCTAATTAATTTCTGCCAAAATGAAAGAGCTTCAATAGTATTAATATTATAGAGCTTTTATGTTACTCTATTTTCTGTTGTTCTTTATGATATTTTTTCTGCTTTGTATTCTTTTGTATTAAACTAATAATTAGTGTTGCAGATTCTAAGTAGTCTAAGTAAAAACATGTTTTCATATGAAGAGTTGTATGAAACTGGTGTAGAAATGTGTTTCGTGTGAATCCAACCACTATATGAAATATTTTCTATTAAGTAATGAAAAAACATGTGACAGATAGCAAAAAAAAAGGGTGTTTTACGAGGTCATTATGACGTTCAAGTAAATAACGTAACAAAAACCACAAGTTGATCGAACACCATAAAAAATGTGGGTTTTCTAAAATCCTAGGCTTCTTTTAGATAACGTCGCATGCACTAGGACACCATGCACCTATCATGTAACCAAATGAGTGTTACATTGCCCTGGCTCTCATCATACTTGTCAGACATTTAAGTACAAATTCGTCAGCCCGACCTATTTGAAAAGAGTTTGCCCTGATTAAGTCAACATCTATGAGGTCTATTTGACCGGTGAATTTGGTTTGGACTAGGCTTAATACAATTTTAAAACGGATTCATAAAATAATTATTTATATATATATATAAATAATTAGTACGAAAAACCAGAAACAAAGACCAGAAGCTACTTTGGATTCGATAACACCTTATTTTTTCATATCACACTATTGCAACCCTGTTTTTTTTTTTTTTTTTTGGCAAGATTACTCTATCTCTAGATAATGCTCTTTTTACAGCTTTTAGATGCAAACTATTTGCCTAGATGTAGAACAAGCAAAGGAAAAAAGTCACACACAAAAAGAAATCCCTCTTTTGGGCTCAAGACCTTCTTTTTCTGCTAGAGTATCTCTTATCTACAGAAAATAGAGCTTTGTACTGGAGAAACACTCTCCCTTTAGACCAAACACACCGTTTTACTACCTTTGTTTAACCTAATTGGCAAAATCTTCCTCGACGGCTAGGGTTTGTTCTTGGTTTTGCTCTCAGATCTCTGTTCCTCTTGAAATTTCGGCTCTCTCTTTCGAGATTTCTGGTTCTATTATCGTTTCTCTCTTCTTGGTCGCCGGAAGTGGTCCTCTCTCTGCTCTCGTGGTTTGCCGCTTCTTTTCGGGAGATTCAACTGTTTTCAAAGTTCTCGTGTGCATCTCTGTTCTCGTGGTTAGAAGTTTCTTCTCGGGTGCGTCTTCCATTCTCGTGGTTTGAAGCTTCTCCTCAGGTGCGTCTACTGTTTTCAAAGCTTCGGTGGTGATGTCTGCAGCAATGGACAAGGCCTTGATGGCCATGCCTCTAGATGATGAAGATACACCTTTTAAAATGCCAGATCTTCCGCAATTTAGCTCTTGTGAAAAGAATGCTCTTAGTTTGATCGGAAGGTTGCTGAATCCTAAAAGCCAAAGTATGTCGAGCTTGGTTTTTAACATGCCGCGAAAATGGAAGAAGATTGGGAGAGTTTATGGCGTGGCTCTCTCCAATGAAAGATTCCAGTTCATCTTTAAATATGAACACAATCTTATTGAAGTCCTTGAGAAGGGCTTTCAGACCTACAATGAATGGGGTCTTGCTTTGGAAAGATGGTCTCTTATTCCTCCTCCTGATTCGCTGCAGTTTGTTGAGTTCTGGGTCCAAATCAATAATATCCCCGTCAATTACTATATGGAGTTTGGTATTTCTACGCTTGGAGAATTAGTTGGGCAAGTGATTGAGGTAATATTTGACCCAGACAAGCCTCAGAATAAAGATTTTGTTCGGGTCCTGGTCAAATTCGATGTGTCCAAGCCATTGAGGAAATCTAAAATAATCAATCTACCACATGGTCTCTCGACAATGGTCTATTACTTTTACGAGAAGGTCCAAAAGCGTTGTTATAGATGTCAGACACTCACTCACAAATAAGATGATTGCCCCTTGTTGTTGAAACAGATGCAAGATCAAGTCATTGATAGAAAATTGGGCAGAAAAGTGGAAAAGCCTAAAGCCCCTTTAGTCTTAAAGGAAGGTGATCCTCTTTATGGAGTCCTCAAGGAAGAACAAGTAGGCATCCATCCTCTTTTGGGAAGACCAAGGATTGCTTCTAATGTGTTGGAGGTATGAGGCAATACTTGATCATTGCCACAGGGGAAGAACGTAAACTCAGAGAAGAAAAGGTGAAGAAGTCAGTTGCAAAAGCTGAGAAAGATCCTTTATCTCAAAAGTTGGTTCTTCGTTTAGAGTCCCCTCCTATCATCTCTTAGGATCAAGCAAAGGGTAAATATATAGTTTTTGGTTATGAATCCTCAGAGGCTTCTTCTAGGAAGATTCCCTCTCAGGATGGAAGTCAGAAGTTAATGGGTGCTGCTATTGCGACGGGTTTTTTTAATCAAGGTCTGGGTGAGGTTGATCTGCCTCTTGTTGATTATTCTCAATCTTCCTTTTTGCAGCCATGTTCAACGGCATATGTGGTTGGCTTCTCTGAAGCTAGTCCATCCAGAACAAGGCCGAAGAGGGGTAGAGGTAGAAGACGTCCTTATGTCAGTAAAAGGAAAGAAAAGCCAGCAAGTGCAGAAGGTATTGAGTCCACTGTTGCAAAATCTGAAGGACTTCAAGTGGGAGTGTTGGACAAAAGAAAAGGGATTATGGATGAAGGTGTTGGAGATGGTCAAAAAGTCGCAAGGCGCAAAAAACATGAGATGGTCCCAATTAAGGGACTGTCTAATATCTAATGAGCATTATGAGCTAGAACTGTCAAGGCTTGGGGCGGCCTCAAGATTTGACAGTTCAGCGTCTCATGGAGATACGTAAAAAACATTTCCCAGAGATATTGTTTTTGATGGAAACTATGGACATAAGAAATGTTCTTGTAGATATTCAAGTTTGGTTGGGCTATGACCGAGTCTTCACAGTGGATCCAGTTGGTAGGTGTGGAGGCTTGGCTTTGTTTTGGAAGAAAGGAGTGAATGTTGACTTTCTCTCAGTTGATAAGAATCTCTTGGATCTCCGTGTACATATGGGAGTTTCTAGTTTTTTTGTATATTGGGTTTATGGCAATCCCAATAGCAGTCTAAGGTTTCAGGTGTGGGAGAAGCTCCTAAGAATTAGTATTGCTAGGAAGGATTGTTGGTGTAGGGTTGGGGATTTTAATGAAATCCTTCATAATAGTGAAAAGCTTGGAGGACCAAGAAGGAATGAGTCCTCTTTTGTGGATTTTGGGAATATGCTTAAGGACTGTGAAATGGTTGAGCTTTCCAGCACTGGTAATGGATTTACTTGGAGTGGTAGACGCAAAGACCTATGGATTCAATGCAAGTTGGATCGCCGTTTTGGGAATAAAGAATGGTTCACAGTTTTTCCAGCCTCTAATCAAGCTTTTTTGGTCAAAAAAGGCTCTGATCATAGACAAGTTCTGGTACACTTGGTCTCTTCTCAAGATTCTTATAGAGGTTCCTTCAGATTTGACAAGAGAATGCTGCATAAGCCTTTAGTCAGAGATTCTATTGTAAATGCTTGGCAGGCTTCCTCTTCTGCTTTTAGTCAATCAGTGTTCCAAAGCCTGAGAAGATACAGAAAAGCTCTTAGCAATTGGAAAAGAGAAAATGTGACCAATGCTCAATCAAAGATCAATAAGATTCAGGAGGAGATTGAGTACCAGCATGCGGCTATCCATCCTTCCTTTTCAAGAATGGCAACTTTAAAAAGAGAAATGGTATTAGCTCATAGAGAAGAGGAGAGCTTCTGGTCCCAAAAGTCTCGCCATGGCTGGTTGCATTCGGGTGACAAAAATACAAAGTACTTTCATGCTTCTGTAAAAGCTGAAAGGAATAAAAACGGACTGGACAAATTGATTGATGAAGATGGCTCTACTCATTGTTCTGAGGCTTCTAAAGGGGATGTGGCTGCTATGTACTTTAACAAGCTTTTCCCTCTTCCTATCATGTGGAGGCTAACCATCAGTTTTTCCAAGACTTTGTACCAATGACATGAACGACTCTCTGTGTGCTACTATCTCAAAAGAAGAGGTAAAGGCACCTGTTTTCTCTATAAAACCATCTAGTGCACCAGGGACGGATGGAATGACTGATTGTTTCTTCCAACAATATTGGGACATTGTTGGAAAACAAGTCACTGCAGAGGTTCTGGATTTTTTCAAGTTTGATGTCTTCCAGAAAGAATGGAACTTAACACATCTTTTCCTTACCTACTAGAAGACCGGATCCCAGAAAAACTAAAAGAAAATCATGTATTGGTCCATCCTTTTTGATTTGAAGTTTCGATCGAAGGATTCCTTTATCAACACAAGTATTCCTAAGAAGATAAATGCTTCTGCTATGGTTGATTTGAGGCCAATTAGCATGTGCTCAGTGATGTATAAGATTATCTCCAAAATTCTAGTGGCAAGACTAAAGCCTTTTTTGCCAGTTATTGTCTCTCCTTCACAGTCTGCATTTGTCGAAGAAAGGCTCATATCTGACAACATCTTAATAGCCCATGAGGTAGTTCATGGTCTAAGAGCACACGCTGCCACTTCAAAGGAGTTCATGGCTATTAAAACTTACTTGTCTAAAGCCTTTGACCGTGTAGAGTGTGGTTACATGCGTGCTCTGTTATCTGCTCTAGGTTTTGATGATGTTTGGGTTGATCTGGTCATGACTTGTGTCACCATTGTCTCTTACTTTGTCTTGATCAATGGACAGGCCTTTGGTTTAGTGGAGCCTCAAAGAGGACCGAGACAAGGAGACCCCCTTTCTCTTTTTCTTTTTGTGTTATGCACTGAGGGGTTGACTCATCTTCTAAATAAAGCTGAGTTAGATGAAAGAATCAATGGCCTGCAATTCTCTCCTCATGGGCCGTCTATCAACCACCTATTATTCGCTGATGACACACATTTTGTCTATAAAGCTGAGGTCTCCCAATGTGACACTATCCAAGAGATCCTGGATATTTATGGAAGAGCAACTAGACAGATCATAAACAAAGCCTCTATCACTTTTAGTGCAAAATTTGATGATGCTTTAAAGCTTTTGGTATAGAACAAGCTCAAGATCACCAATGAAGGAGGCGCAGGGACCTACTTAGGCCTTCCAGAATGTTTTAGTGGCTCAAAAAAGACATATTGGAGTACATCAATGACAGGTTAAAAAGCAAGCTTTCTGGTTGGTTTGCTAGGACCTTATCTCAGGGGGGAAAGAAGATTCTGATCAAATCTGTGGCCATGGCTATGCCAGTGTACGCAATGTCCTACTTTAAGTTGCCTAAATCTACCTGTTCTGCTTTATCTGGGCTATTTCTTCCCTCTGGTGGAGTACTATGGAGAATAATAAGAAGATTCATTGGGTTACCTGGGACAAAATGTGTCTCCCAAAGGACTTGGGTGGGTTTGGCCTCAAAGATATTGAGGTTTTCAACTAATCCTTACTTGCTAAGCAAGCCTGGAGATTGCTTCACAATCCTTCATGCCTCTTTTCCCTTTTCTTTAAGAGCAGGTACTTTGTGAATTCTCACTTCTTTCAGGCCACTGTTGGAAGCCGGCCATCTTTTGCGTGGAAGAGTATCCTTCATGGTCGTCTTCTGCTGGAAAAAGGCATGAGGCTTTGTATTGGTGATGGTGCCTCGACTAGTGTTTGGACAGTTCAATGGATTCTAGACGGTAGTTGTGGAAGTCGAAACTAACACAATCGAGATTTGTCTAGGTTTTAATTTAGTGATACGATAAATGTGAATTCTCAAAGAACAACAGAAAACAATTGTAACCAAAGATGGTGTTCTTGATCTTATTGATGAAAAGAGTAGTTCTGATCGTACAAGAGTTTGATCGTAAAAGAAAAAGGTGTTTGTGCTGTGAGAGCTTTGCGTAGTGTAAATTCTAGAGCGATATTGCTTCCCTTCTGCGAGAGCCTTGAATCTCTTTATATAGGGGTGATAAACCGCCTCTCCAGCGATATTCTCGGAAGATTTCCATTTATCTTGAAGTCGGTGTAGAATATCGCGGATCAGGATAATTTCCTTATTCTTCGGAGTTTTTTGGAAGATTTCCTGATTTAAGTTGATCCTTCGTGATTCTTCCTTATCATTTCCGGGTTTATCGGAAGCGACCCTTCTTGTTCGGAAATGATGCCTTGCTTGGAAATGGTACTTTGAAAGCGAATATTTACTAAGTCTTTACCTCGGGCGATGATGAAGACTTCACCTCGGAGAAACTTGTGCAATCGGCTCGGGTACACAGGAAGGACTGGCTCGGGCACTCTAGGATGGCTTGTTCGGGTGTCCCCGAGGCGATGGGCTCAGAAACTCCCGAGGCGACTAGGCTTGGGTACCCCCGAGGCAACTGGGCTCAAGTACTTCCGAGACGACTGGGCTCGGGTACCTCCGAGATGACTGGGCTCGGGTACCCCCGAGGCAACTGGGCGCGGGTACTCGAGACGTCTTGTTCAGGTATCTCCGAGGCGATGTGCTCGGGTGCTTGAGACGTCTTGTTCAGGTATCCCCGAGGCGATGGGCTCGGGTATCCTAAATCGATTAGATGGATAACCCGAGGTGAATGATGCGATGCCCCGAGGTGATCACTGAAAGACTCCCGAAGTGCTCTAAGTCTGGCTCGGCGCCAAAGGATGGAATCCGACCCCAACAGTTAGCCCCCCAGCTCGTTAGTTTGGAGAACCAAGCGTGACGAGCTTTATGACAATTAGGCCGAGCCGTTTACTTTGGACAGTTCGGTCCCTTTAAAGTTTTTGGCGATTCGAATTCCTCTGTCGTTTCATCTTCTCTTGGCGTGTGACGGTTGGGATTCCTTCTCGAGAAGTGGAAAGGTCCTTTCGCTGATTCTCGAGATTCGTGCGGATGCGAAGTATCCTACTCACTTCGCGCATGCCCGACGCGCCTTAGACGCGAATACGATGTGTTTTATTTGGCTCGTTCGTACCCAACGCGCCCTAAATCTCTATAAATGTTAAGTCTCCGACTCATTCTTTCATTTCGCAATTGCAGAGGAAAATTTTTAAGGTTCGTTCTCTTCTCTCTCTGATCTTGAGTTCTTGCATTTTCTACTTCTTTCGTTATACTTCCGTTGTAGCGCCACCGTCATTAGGTCTAGGTTGATTTCCCCGATCTGTCAAGCTTTGTTCCTCCGATCAACTTCTTCAATCTCCCGAGCCAGGAAATGTCTCTCTCTGATTCCAGTGATTCGCCCCGAGGCGACACTCATCTCCCTGTCTACAAGAGAAAGATGGTCTAGAGTTCTTCGAGCGACCCCGAGGCGGATACCACGGACCGTCAGATCGAATTGTACCGTGGTAGTGATGCAGAGTCGGCTTTACGGGAAGAAGACCCGAGCCGTTTCATCGCTCGGGAAGACGCGATTGCAGATGTGGCTCGGGATCAGGATTTGCCTGATGATCCCGAGGCGATTTTGAATAGGAGGGGGATACATCCACCGGCAGTTGGCGAAGCTGGAGTCTCGTGCTGGCAAAATGCCCCCGAGGCGCCTCTACTTCTTATTAAGGCCGAGGAGGTTCATTATGACTCTGACGAGGCGGCCAGGTTGCTTCAAGCTAGAGTTCAAGCAGCCAAGGGTCAACAGAAGAGGAAACGAGCCAAGAAAGCTAGGAAACCCGATCCCCCGGGTTCCACCTTATGCACGGAGGACTCCCTTCGGGATCTCAAGGCCCGGTTCGGTTTTAGCGAGGGGATTGAACTAAGACTTCCAACTCCGAATGAGCGAGCAAACGATCCGCCCGAGGGGTTTTTCACCCTTTACAAGGGGTTCTTCTACCATTGCTATCTTTGGCTTCCAATCCCGAGGCCGATTTTGGCGTTTCTATGGTCGTACAAGATTGCTCTATCCCAGATAACGACCCGAGGCCTGCGGCATCTAGTGGGGATTCTAGTCCGAAGTATTGAGACGGTCAATATTGTCGGCCTTAGCCACTTGAGGAGTCTCCTGGAGATCCGGCGCATACCAGGCCCTGTTGAGAGATTTTACATATCTCCGAGGCCAAATAGAGGGTTATCGGTGGTTTCCCGAGCAAGGATGAGAAGTACACTGATAACTTCTTCTACGCAGCCTTGAATGAGTATAGTGTCCACGAGGACTACTTAGGGAAAGTTGTTGGAAAGTGGAGACAAATCGGTACTACACCCGAAGCCGTATTTGCTGTTTTGTTTTGCTTTAACCTTTTTACTGACCGTTTTTCTTGTTCATGCAGATCAGAACCCGTTGTTTCTCGAAGACGTTCCCGAAGGTTTTCTAGATCTTCACGACGAACTAATTGCTCGGAAGTGCGATTGGACAAAACACTTCTCCCAGGAAAGAATTGAGAGAGCCTTGCGTTTCCTGCACGGAGCTCCCTGCCAGTCTTCTTCCGAATCGTCCGATCATCGCCTGGATCATCTTATCGAGATGCAGGGCGCTGCGCAGTCTCTGAGAGCCAGGAAAGCTGCCGAAAAGAAGGCGGCTAAGGAAAAAGCTGTTTTAGAGGCAAACTTCAGACCTCCTACTCCTCCCGAGGCCAACCCTGAGGTCGTTGTTGGTGCCGAGGCAACTGATGAAGCTCGGGATATGGTTTTGATCGTTCCCGAGGTGGCCGGGCATATCTCCCCTATGACCGATGTCCCCGAGGTGGTAGGGGCTCTGGTTATTGCTGCTCCAGCCGCCGAGGCGAAATCCAAAACTAGGGGAAAAAGACTCCGAGGTGATGGCTCGGGAGTTTCTAGGAAGGAAAAAAGGAGTCGTAGCGAAACTCCAGTGTACAAGGACAAGATCGATTCGGCGAATTTTGTCGCTTCTTGCTCGGGTCCGCCACTGTCTGCTCCCAATGCCTTGTTGGAGGCTCAAAACTACCGTGAAACCGCTGCTGGATTTCTGAAGGTATCATCGATCTGTCCCTGACGTATTTTACTATCGTTTCCATATTTGCTTGCTAATGATTCTCGTTCTATTTCAGGCCTTCCATTCGATGAATTCCATGGTTCGGGCCTATGATTTTGGAGCTCGGATGTCCGAGCTGGCCCGTGAGAGATCGGAGACATCCCGAGCTGAGGTCGAAGCTAGGTTGTCCGAGGCGATCACGGCTAAACAAGAAGCTGAGGCATTGGCCAAGGCCGAGAAGGTGGAGCGATTGAAAGCTTCTGAAGATAGCCTGCGGACTCAGAGAAAGCTCGAGGCCGAGGTTGCACGCCTCCATCGGTTATTTACTGAAGAGAAGGCTCTCCGGGAGAAGGAGATTGTTAGAGAACGGAGGGCAGCCAAAAGGGATTTTGCCGAGAAGGTCAAGGCTATCGAGGCGAAGATGGACCAGTTCGGGAAGGTATCCACGCGCTACATGTACTTGGTGCAAGCGCGGGCCAATGCCGAGCTGATAGCCGAGCTGGAGGAAGGGAGAAAGGTGGAGGATGAGAAGGCCGAGGTCCTTCAATGGACGGCTGAGTATGGGAACGCCGAGGATGAGTACGTCCGTCTTGGGACCGAGCTGCGAGAGGACTTGAAGCTTCCTCCGGTTTCTCCGGACTCTGTCGACGATAGCTTCGGGAACCGTTCGATCGAGGGTGCCGCGGCTGCGATAGGCGTTGCCGCCAGTCGGGTTCGAACCGAGGTACCGAGGTAGCTCAAGTTTCGCCGGTTAACCAAGATTCGATCTGATCCCGAGATGTCTTTTTATTCTATCTTTTGCCCTTTTTTGTAAGACATGTCTAGACGGCTTTATCCACTGAATGTTGTGTTAAGTATTTTTATCTTAAAACTTTTCCGAACTGAATCTAATACTAATGACAAATAGCTAGATTTAACTTCCGAGCCAAAAGCGAAAAGAATCGTGCACCAGTGTTAAGTTAACCGGGTTTATGATTCGCTCGTTGAGAAGTTAAATCCAAACGTTTTAACTTTCGAGCCGAAAGTGTAGTGAGTCGTGCACCAGTGTTAGGATAACTGGGTTTTGGCTACGTGGGACTAATCCTTATCGGTTGCGACCCGAGCTGATATAGTCGAAACCAGTGCTTAGAAGCGAACTGGGGTACCAGTGTCGAAGTCAACTGGGTTTTCTGAAGACAATTTCCTATGGCAAGATATCTCCGACCGAATTGTCTCGAATGCTTGTATAGCGCGCTGTTAACCGAAGCGGTGAAATGAGTTTTTTCTGTCCGAGGACGTGGCTATCGTCCGAACGAACTTCTAGCTTTATAGGTCGATAAGATGACCGTAAAAGTTTCCGAGGTGATTTTTAGGATAGATGTCGAGGTGGATAAAATTGATAATCCGAAGGGTAAAAACTTAGAAAATTTGAAAAATTTAGTGGGAGTATATATGTATACGGACCCACTCCCCCCTTTTTAATTAGGGAGGGTAGCTGAACTCGTCCGAGGACGAGCTGCCTACGTACCCTTTCCAGGATCTAGGTACCGCTTTGCCGTTCATGTTGATGAGTTCGTAGACGCCGGGACGGATTACCTTGGCGATCGTGTAAGGTCCCTCCCAATTCGCGCCGAGCTTACCTGCGTTCTGCTCGGCGGTATTCTGGAAAACTTTGCGTAGTACGAAATCTCCTTCGTGGAAACGGCGATGCTTAACGTGAGAATTGTAGTACCGAGCCGTTGCATTTTGATAGTTCTGCATACGGATCAAAGCCGAATCTCTTCTTTCGTCAATTAAGTCCAGCTCGTCCAGCATCATTTGAGTGTTGGAATTTTCCTGCTCGGGGAGAAAACGTCTTCTTAGTCCCGGGATCTCGGCTTCGGTGGGAATCACACACTCCGTGCCGTAGACAAGGACGAAAGGTGTTTCTCCCGTGGCCCGCCGCGGCGTGGTTCTGTGCGACCATAGTACTCCTTCCAATTCGTCGGCCCAGCGGCCTTTCTTCGCGTCGAGGCGCTTTTTTATTCCGTCGAGAATCGTCTTGTTTGCCGCTTCGGCCTGTCCGTTTCCCTGAGGGTACCGAGGCGTAGACTTGCTAAGGCGAATTCCCCATTTCTCGCAAAATCCTTCGAACCGAGCCGAAATAAACTGCGATCCGTTGTCTGTAACGATCTCGTAAGGTATTCTGTGGCGGTACACGATGTTCTTCCAGATGAAGTTCTCGACCTGCGCGTCTTTGATGGTGGCGTAGGAGTCCGCCTCGATCCATTTGGAGAAGTAGTCTATCAGTACGAGGACGAGTTTCTTCTGCTTGGAGTTGTGTAGAGGTCTGATGATGTCCATGGACCATCGCATGAACGGATAAGGCGAAGTGATGGAAGAGAGGAGCTCGGCGGGTTGATGAATAGTTGATGCGTGCCTCTGGCATTTATCACATCGTTGAGAAAACTTCTCGCAGTCTTTGACCATCGTCGGCCAAAAATATCTGTGGCGTTTGATCTTTATAGCCAGGGCTCTTCCGTCGGAATGGTTTCCACAAGATCCGCCGTGTACTTCTTCCATGACTCTCCGAGCTTCGTTTCCTTCAACACAGATAAGGAGAGGACCGGAAAGTCGCCATTTAAAGAGTTCTCCGTCGATCAGAGTATACCGTGCCGCTTTGGCCTTAAGCTTCCGAGCTGCCCATTTTTCAGTAGGAACTTCTCCATCGGCTATGTAGCTTCGGATGGCTCCGATCCATTTGGCGTCGCTTCCGTATTCGAGCTCGGTTGTGTCCGTAGTTTGCTGGCCTAGCAGTTCGATGTCCATTTCTTCCGGTTCTTCTGTCTCCCGAGCTGTTAGAACTTGATCCTTGCTATTATCTTCAATGCTCGGCTTTTCGATGAATTCGACCGGTATGATTCTCTTCAGATTTGGGTCGGAGGTTGAAGCTAGAGCCGCTAAGGCGTCGGCTGACGTGTTCTCGCCTCGCGGGATTCTGGTTAACTCGAACTCTCCGAACTGTTTCGCCAAGTCTTGCGTGAGAGCAAGATACGCTTCCATTCGTTCGTCGCGAGCCGTGTATTCTCCATTGAATTGATTAGCCACAAGCTGGGAGTCGCAAAAGGCTCGCAGCTTGTTGATCTTAAGCCCCCGAGCCAGCTTAAGTCCTGCTATCAGCGCTTCATACTCAGCCACGTTGTTAGTTGCGTCGAAATTTAGCCGAAAGGACTGTTCGAGGATTTCACCCTCTGGTGATGCTAGGCGGATTCCGACGCCAGAACCTTGTTTTGAGGATGAGCCGTCGACGTGGAGGATCCAAACAGCGTTGGGTGACTCTTCTCGGGCGTTCTCTGTGGGCAGCTCGATGATGAAATCGGCCAGGACTTGAGATTTCGCGCATGTTTTGTTCCTGTATTCGATGTCATACTCACTGAGTTCTACCGCCCACTTGGCCAGGCGTCCCGATTGGCTCGGACTGTGCAGGATGGTTCGGAGTGATACGGGCGCCATAACGACAATTGAGTGAGACTGGAAATATGGCCGTAGTTTCCGAGCTGACATTACTACGGCGAGGGCGAGCTTTTCAGTTTGCGGGTAGCTGTTTCCGCGTCGGTGAAGGTTTGCGAGACATAGAATATCGGCTTCTGCTCTCCTCTGTCTTCCCTTACTATTGTGGAAGTCGGATTCACACACTCAAGTATTTTATTAAGTTGGAAAGATTATTCTTGAGGGACAAAAATGAATATGTAAAAACTTCTAAATTGCTATGAAAATTGCTATAGTCTTTCTTTCTTTAGAGGAAGATCCCTTTTTTACATGGCCATTGGCCTTTATATTTATACATAGAGAAACGACATTTAAAGTGGCTAATTAAGTATAATTATTCTCTCTCATGTCGAAGAGCAGTTACTTCGAACTCTCGAAGTGGTGATAACCACTTCGACCGTTCCTTCGGCTCACAGATCCAATGGGCTTTATCCTTTATGGGCCATTATCTTGACTACGTGGCAATCTTTGGTTGGTCTCGGACTTCTGGTGCGGGATCCGACACCAACAATTAGCCCCCCAAGTTCTTCGAAGTGCTATTCCAATTCGGAGGACTTTAAATGCTTTAATGACCAAAGATTGCGTTCCGAGGAATCTTCTGATTTTCCCGCCAAGATCCCATCAGTCCTTTAATTTCGGTGCTACCCATATTTAGTCGCGTGACATCTGTCGCCATTATAAACGCATATCGTTTATTTACTATTAAAGCGGGAAAAAACCTTCCCACTTCTTCCACGATTTCCAAGACGGTTCCATCATTATCACCTAGCTTGCGTGAGGTAACCTTCTTTTTCATTATTACTTTTACTCTTGATCTTTGTGGTTAAAAACTCCTTCTACTTCTCTCTCCAAACTCTTCTTTTTCCCGAAACTTGAATTTTTCTTTCTTCCCAATGACTTCCGATTCCGATAGACCCGAGTCTCCGTCTTTTGATGAGAGGCGTTCTAGCAATGACGAGTGCACCCGCTCTAACGATATTGCCGGTCCGCACTATAGATCCACCTGCACCCTTCAGTCCCTCGAACGATTGAAAGAGCTCTGCCGAATCCCATCGGGAATTATGGCGGAGGCGCAGATAGCTGATCCTACGGAGTCCCCAGAAAACCATCGCGACGGCTATTTCTGTGTATACGAGATCTATTTTAAGGGTTGCGGGCTGACTTTTCCTCTTCCCGAAGCCCTAGTTCGATACCTAGCGGCTCTTGAAATCGTTCTTCCTCAATTAACCCCCAATCTTCTCCGTACTATTCTTGGAATTATAACAATCGCAGCGGAGGCCGGATACATTGTCGGAGTTACTGAACTAAATGAGCTTCTAAGCGTGAGAAGTTCATCGAAGAAAACGGGGTATTTCTCAGCATATCCTAACGCCAACAGGAACATCATTTCTCATCTTCCGAACAAGGATGAAAATTGGCATCATCCTTGGTTTCTGATTAAGAGAACTCCCGCTTCGATTGGAAATCTTGCAGATTTTCTCCCTTCGAAGTGGTCTGCGAAACCTGGTAGAGATTAGGTCGCCCGTATCTTTCCCGGTTGTTTCTTTATCTTTATTGACTAACACAGTTGTTTCATTTCGCAGCTTTCGTCGCTTCCACTCTCCCATCTGAAGAGTTCATCGAATTCTTCAAAATAATTCTTGAAGGGGAAACCCTTTGGAATTCTTTCACTCTTGAGCGATTTCTAGAAGCTAACCACAGACTCAGGATGAGTCCACCTGGTCATCTTCACCAACTTCCGCCTCCTCCCTCAATTCAGGGGATGTCATCTCGGGCCCTTGCGGCCAAGCGTAAGATGCTTTCCAAGCCGATGGCTGAGGCTTGCGAGGAGAAGAAAAAGTTTCTCGCGACTTCTATAGACAAGAAGGACTACAGTAGGACCCTGCTGGTTGATGATGGCAGCACCGAAGGGGCCAAATCCGTTGCTTCTTTCAGATTAACTCCTCGTCGCGATCGTCATCATTCACATTCTCCTCGGAGGGACCGATCTCCTCGCCGTGATTCACCTCGTCCTCCCCGAGATGATTTTAGCAATGAACCAATTAAGAACTTGGTTCGCCGGAAGAGAGACAAGTCCTCTCGCAGTGATTCTTCCCCGCGAAGGGAAAAGTCAAGGGCCCGGACTGATCGTTCACCTCGATCATCTCCTCCTACTGAACCAATGGGTCCTCCATGACCGGTTGATATGTCTTCCCCTTCTCAACCCAACAGCGAAAAGACTGCTCGGAGTGCATCTCCTAAAAAGGGAGATTCTGAATCTCGAGATGCTTCCTCGAGGTTAAAGCCCGTTCTTGTCCCTCAAGTCAAATCGCTTTCAGGTTCGGTGATTTACACATACTCTAACGTTTTTGTTTCTATTAAGATTCCAATTTTTTACAACTCTTCCTTCTTCGCAGCTATGGAGAAAGAAGGCAATGTCTTCCGATGCTTCAAGACCCGATCGGGTTCGATCTTGCCAGATTTCGACAAGTGGCGCCCTGCGATTCGTGAACGCTATTTGCTTCACGCGCATCACTCATCTCGGGTTAGTTCCGTTTTTGTTTTTGTTTTTGTTTTTTTTTTTTTTTTTTTTTTTTTTTTTTTTTGCATTGCCATTCAGCGAACTGACTCGCCATCCCGGGTTTATGTATAATACCAGGCTCACGGCAAACTTAACGACATGATCGAACACTACGAAGGGCTGGTCCTTGGTCGGGAAAAGGAGATTGACGCGTGGAAGAAAAAGCTTTATGCTCTTGAGGCTGAGTTAAGCTCTTCTACCGGCTCCAAGCACGAACTGGAAGACAAGGTCGACAATCTAACATCCGAACTGGCGAAGATTAAGTGGGAGCTGCAGGGTCAGTACAACCAGAACTTCAAGCTCCAGGAAGAGTTTTCTGGTGTTCAGGGTAGGCTTCAAGAATTCGAATCAAACGCTGATTCCCTGAACAACCAACTTATTGAGCTTAGCGCGAAGTACAAGGCGACCGCCAAATTACGTGATTCCGAGTTGGCAAGGTCGGCATCGAAGGCCAGAAAGGAGGTTAAGGGACGCGGGATGGAGTTGATTCAAGGGGCCATCCGCTTCATGCAGACCGAGAAGGCTAGGTCAGACTTGGAATCAGACATCAAGGAGCATGAGAGCAACCTGATTTTGCTGGACCAAATCCATGAAACAGATTTCTCCGAGGAGGAAGAAAGGACCGAACTGTCGACTAATCTTTCTGAAAAGCGGAGTCGCTTGGCAGCTCTTACTTCGACCTTCAACCCTCAGGACTTCGAGGAATTCTTCACTGAATCGCCTCCTATAAGTGAATCAGGTCTAGACTGGGCAGGTAATGCTTGGCTCCTGACATTTACTACCTTTTCCTCACCTTATGTGTTTTTAAAGTTGACTGGGACTGTCCTTCCCAGGTTCAAGTGAGGCGGAGGATGTCGTCCCACCCGAAGTACCTGCGGCACCGGCGGTCACTCCGGAGGATGGTTGTAATGTAGAGGGCGGACTAAGAGCTCCATCCGACCAAGCACCAGCTAAGGAGGTGACCGAAACTTCGGTTGCTGAGCCGGAGTCCGAGGTGAATATCACTCCATAGTGGCTGCGTCCACTTTAAATTGGGAATTGTCCCATTTATTTTAAAACTTAATTTCGAACTTGTCTTTGCCTAAGGAGGCTTTATTATTTTCTTTTGAACAAGATATTTGCCTGAGGAGGCTTTTAAACCTTTCTAGGTTATGACCCAAGGGGGTTTGGTTAAAATTATATGCGGGTTTGCAAAGTCCGCTTTTAACCTTTTGTGGCCTTGTGGTTATGCTTTTGAGATTTTTAGGCTGATCAGACCTTTCTCTTAAGAATGCGAGAACTGAGCTCGGCTTAAAGCGAGTCCCCCACTTCGGGTTTAGTCAACTCGATAAATTTATTGGGCTTGGGCCTTAGAAACTTTTATAGTTAATGCGACGGTTGCTCTTTCCCTTCTTATAAGTAAGGAAAACGGCTCGTCTTTAATGCAATAAATGCCTTTTCTCGATTTTCCAAAAATGGTTTAACTCGGACACACTACCATTATTGGATTTATGGTTCCAAGACAAACCCTAAATCATTATAAATAAAGGCTTACCTACTTCTAAGCTTTATTTAAACATGATTTTAGAATCTTACTTGAGAAATATTTCAAGAATGGAAAACGAAAAAGTAGCCCCCGTTGATCCCGGCAGCCCACTCTTCTTGTCCGGCGACGGCTTTGAACCGGCCGGCATTCTCTTCCCTCACGCCGTCTTTCACTTTCCTTCAAAGGAAAAGAAAGAGGCTTGCGATTTTATTGACAAGGTAAATATTTAAAGTTTTTGATTTAAAAACTTTTTATTTCATCTTATTCACTCATCTTTATGCTAGGTTGCCGACAAGCACCGTCGCTTGTGTGAAGAGAGGCAGCGGCTGGGCCTCAAAAGGCAAACACTCGAGGCTCGCATTGCTCGGGTGGAGAGGAAGATACGGGCCTTGGAAAGTGATCCTTTTCAATGGGAATGGCGGAACTTTGACTCTGTCGCTGAGATCCCGAAGATGCTTCGGATGTATCTCCGCGCTAAAGGAGTCCCAGGTCCCGTGAACGCCCCCGTCTGCGCTGTTCCATCTGACAGCGAAGAAGAAGACAAAGAGGAGGCCAGCACCTGTCGGAAACGCGTTCGGGATCATCCCGAAGTAGATGCCAAGAACAAGGCGTCCACTTCGAAGACTAAAGCGGCGATGAAGGAGCCTGTTCCTGAGCCTCTTTGATATGTCTATATTTTACTTGTTTTGAGCATCCATTTAGCATCACTTTATCATCATTTCGTCATTGTTTCATACCATTCTTCATCATTTGTCATCACTTTGCATGATTAGGGTAGTTTTGCATGCATGTTGCATATTTGAGTTGTTTCAGGTGCTTCGGGGCTATTGGTGTTCAGAAAGAGGAAAAACATAGCTGAAAGTCACATTTGGACCATTCTGCTCGATCACCAGTAGCAGAGAGGGAAGCAGTCAGCTCAGCAGACCATCAGGAGTGTTCTGCTCGATCACAGGGCAGTCCATCCTGCCAGTTCACAGTTTTGCTCGATCACAGGGCAGTCCATCCTGCCAGTTCACAGTTCTGCTCGATCACAGGGCAGTCCATCCTGCCAATTCACAGTTCTGCTCGATCACAGGGTAGTCCATCCTGCCAGTTCACAGTTCTACTCGATCGCAGGGTTGAAGAAGCAGTCCAGAGCGTGCCACCAACCAATCTACTCGATCACCACCTCCCCGCAGCCACTTGATCACAAGCTTCACAGTCTTCTCAGATCCCAACTCAACCAGACATTGAGCATAAGGAAGAGAAGAGGATGAAGCAGAACTCGAGCACATACTCGACCCAAATGCTCGATCACGACATGCCCAGAGCAAGAAATCGCAAAGGCGCCAACTTTATTCAACCTCTCTACTCGATCACAAGGGTCGAGTTTCTCCGTAAACCGCCTTAATACTTTGTCGTCTTGTGATTTAGGGTTTCCTAGTATTTGCTATAAATAGGTTGTTTCTCATAATTTTGAGACTAAGTTTTATTCTGTCTAAGTTTTATTCTGAGAACAATTAGTGCTTTCTTCATATTTGTAATCCAGATTTCTCTTAATCTATTGAGTATTTGCTTTTGATTTCTTCTACAAAGTTGTTCATCTTGTTGAGATCTTGCTAATATGAAGTTTTTATGTATTTCTGGGTTTGTGTTCTTGGTTATGAATTTTGAGTAGTGATTAGGGTTCTTGAGGATGGGTTAGAGTAGTTTAGAATCCTTGATCTGCTAGGTGGTTGAGTTTGATTGGTAGATCCCTTCTGGATTAGTTGTTCTTAATGCTGATTGCTTTCTGATCAACTGGAATCTGAGCCCAGACATTTCCGCACCCAAAAGGTGTTCGATGAAATGTCTGAACCACTAATTCCAGAGATTCGTGGCTCTGTACCAAGGTATTGGTTACAGGGAGCGTTTTGGCTTAGACTTGTTGTTTCGTAATGCCTGTTAGGTTAGCTCTCGTCAATGGTGATTGAGTCTGGGACTAGCTTTGCTTGAGGATCTCTGTTGCGGTAGCACTTTGATTTGGCTATTGAACTTGTTGTCTAGGGATAGTTTGTTGAGCATGTTAACCACCTGTTAGATTAAGGAGACTTCACTACTCGATTACCCCATCCTCGGGAATTTCTCTTCCAATTGATTTCTTTGTTTACATCGCTTTTGATTGCTTGATCTTGTCACTTGGTTCTTAATTTTTGTTTTCGTCTTAATTCACTTGAAGTACTCGACCACACACAGTGGTTTGGAAACGGACTGTGTGGTAGAGTAGTTTTATTGCAGTTTCTGCTGTTACTCGACCTGATACTCGACCACACCCAGTGCTTGGCATCAGGCTGTGTTGGTCGAGTATATTAGCTATTTCTGTTATAATCTCTGTTTTTGCATGATCACTTAGGATTGTCAACAACATCAAAACCTGTTATTGCTTGGCTTGACTCTGTAAAATCTGATTGCATCTTGATTGCTAGCATCACACCCATTTGGATTGACACCTTAAATACTACAATGACATGATAGTGATTTAAGGATAATTGATCTTAGTGAAAATCATACTATCACTCTTCCATAAATGTTCTTTAACTTCTTCACTTACTTTAAACTCGTAATGGGCTTCGGCCCCTTTTTATTTATGGAAACATTTGCAACTTTCCTTTTTTTTCAAATATTCTCGGAGATGCGCCTTTTAATGCAGGATCTGTTCGAGGGCATAAATCTCTCCGCGAATCACTCCATTCCTTGGATAGAATCCGCAGCTTGTTAGGGATATGACGTTCCTATAAATTATAGTCTCAATTTCCCTTTACTTCTCACCATTCTTTTCATTTTAGTAGGTATGGAGTTCAATCTTCGCTGTTCAGAATCTATGCCCGACTTCTCCAGAATCGGAATGATAAACGAAGATGTTCCAAATGAGCCAAGCAGGCAGCCTCCTCCACTTCGCGGCTTCTTGAGATCTCAGATCCGAGCCCCATGTGCTTTGATCAGGGATCTCCCAATCAGAGACCAAAGAACAGCGACGGCGTTCATAGAGGCACTCGAGCTTCAACACCGGAAGCTTATGTCGGAAAAGAGGAGACTCCGGAAGAGGATTAACCGGATGCAACGCAGGCTTACTACGGTGTCAAGAAATCTTCACATCCTTGAATCTCACCCCGGAGAGTGGATTGAGCTTGGAATCTCTGACTTTGCTCGAATTCCGGACTGCATGATGCCAATCCTCGATCTTGCTGGTCAAGGAGTTGAAGTGTTCTGCTCGTCAACAAGATTTTCATAGTCCGAAGTGTACGATGAGGGACATTCCGTCTTTTGAATAAACGTTCTATTCCCAATTTCCTGTATGTTTGCTTAGCCGAACCTTCTATTTGCTTCACTTGTTCGCACAGTCGAACCTTTTTCCTTTAATAAAGAAATAAAACAGATTTTTATTAATAGCTGAACTCGTTTCCAAGCTGCCTACGTACCCATTTCGGGATCAAGCCACATCGTAGTTCATGTACATAAACAATGCATGTATCTTTAAACATAAAACTTCTTTAGGTTGATCACATTCCAAGGTCACTTGACCGGATTGCCTTCTAAGTCTTTCAACCTATAAACACCGTTCCGAACCACTTCGGTAATAATGTAAGGTCCTTCCCAATTAATACCGAGTTTACCGGCACCTTCTTCTTTTTTGTTGTCAAAGACGCGCCTTAATATATAATCTCCCACAAAGAAAGGCCTACTTTTAACCTTAGAATTGTAATATCGGGCTGCTGCCTGCTGGTAATTCTGGATCCGAATTAGAGCTTGATCACGCCTGTCATTTATGGTATCTAGTGAATCATTAAGCATTGCTGAATTTTCTTCCTCATTTAACAGTGCTTCTGTTCGGCGAAGTCCGGGCACATTGAGTTCAGCTGGTACTACCGCCTCCATGCCGTAAACCAAAGAGAATGGAGTTTCTCCTGTAGGCCGCCTGGGGGTTGTACGATAGGCCCACAGGACGGGTTGGAGTTCTTCATACCATCCTCCCTTTAGATGACTTAAGCGTTTCTTGAGATTGCTTAATATTGTCTTGTTTGCGGCTTCCGCTTGACCGTTTCCTTGCGGATATCGTGGAGTAGAATAGCTAACTTTGATTCCCCAGTCCGCACAAAAGGCATCAAACTCGTGTGAAATGAATTGCGGTCCATTATCAGTGACTATTTCGTATGGAACTCCATGTCGACATATAATGTTTTTCCAAATAAAGGTCTTCACCGCCGAATCCTTGATACCAACATACGCCTCAGCTTCAATCCATTTTGAAAAGTAGTCCGTAAGGACTAAAAGGTACTGTACACCTCGAGTTGATTTGTGTAATGGTCCAATGATGTCCATTGACCACCTCATAAACGGGTATGGGGCGGAAATGGAGGAGAATAACTCCGACGGTTGATGGATCAATGGTGCATGGAGTTGGCAGCGCTTGCATCTTTGGGCGAACTTAACATAATCTGTGATCATAGTGGGCCAAAAATACCCTATTCTTTTAATTTTAAAAGCCATAGCTCTTCCTGATGAATGACTCCCACATAATCCTTCATGCACTTCGCTCATGACGATTTCGACTTCGGGCCCAAAAATGCATAATAGGTAAGGGTCACTGACACCTCGTCTATATAACGCATCCTTTGACAGACAAAATTTCGCGCTAACGACTTTCATTTTCCTGGCCTGCCATTTATTCTTTGGGAGCTCACCTGTCATGATGTAGTGCTTTATAGGCTCCCTCCAGTCAGCCCCCCAGTCTTTAGCCAGAATTTGGTCAACCTTGTGAAATACTCGTGGCTCTGGCTCGGGATGTTCGTTTGGTTCAAGAGCATCCTCCTCGATTAACGGTTCGGTTTCTAATATTGTTTCTGAACTCACATCTTCAGCTAAGACAACGGGTTCCTTGTTAGATGTATTTGATCCTCTTGACTTCCTCCGTTTGTTGGGTGGCGGTTCGATCTCTGGTTCGCCACGGTCGCGTGCCGCTGCTCGAGACCTTGTAACGACGAGGGTTTCTTTGTTGTCTTGAATGCTTCGCTCCGAAATGCATTCCACTGGAATAACTCTTTTCAACTCAGGATCTGATGTTGACGCCAATGCGGCAAGTGCATCCGCAGTTGTATTCTCTCCCCGAGGTATGCGGATTAATTCGAATTTCGAGAAATTTTTAGATAAACCCTTCACCACTTCGAGGTACGCTTCCATTCTTGAATCTTTGGCTTCATAGTCTCCATTAAATTGGTTAACTACTAATTGCGAATCGCAATAAGCCAATATTTCCTTAGCTCCAACTCCTTGTGCTAATCGAAGTCCGGCAATTAGGGCTTCGTACTCTGCCTCGTTGTTGGAGGCATTAAATAGCAACCGGAATGATTGTTCTAGAATTTCTGATGTTGGAGATTCCAACTTGATTCCCACTCCGGATCCTTGCTTTGTTGAAGACCCATCTACGTGTAACTTCCAAGTTTGGTTCTCCGACTGCTCTATCGTTCCAGGTATTGGCAACTCGGTTAAGAAATCTGCTAAAACCTGAGCTTTCATACTGATCCGGCTTTTGAATTCTAAATCGTACTCGCTTAACTCCACCGCCCATTTCGCCAAACGTCCGGACTGACTTGGACTATGAAGTATTGTTCGGAGTGGTTGGTTGGTTAATACTTCAACCGGATGGGATTGAAAATATGGGCGCAGCTTTTGGGCCGAAGTCACCACCGCGAGTGCGAGTTTTTCCATCATTGTGTATCTGGTTTCTGGATCCGTCATTGACTTGCTTACATAGTAAATTGGTTTCTGCTCCCCACAGTCTTCCCGAACCAAGACTCCACTAACTGCGTGGTTTGAAACCGACACGTACAAATAAAGTTTTTCACCCACTTCCGGTTTGGACAGTATAGGTGGAGTGGTTAAGTATACCTTAAGCTGCCCAAAAGCTTCTTCACACTTCTCATCCCAAAAGAATCCTTTGTTCCCTTTTAGAATTTGGTAGAAAGGTAACGACTTATCTGTTGATCTCGAGATAAAACGATTCAAAGCCGCAATCCGCCCCGTCAACCGTTGTACTTCTTTGAAGTTTCTTGGAGACGGCATATTTAGAAAGGCATTAATTTGATTTGGATTGGCTTCAATCCCTCTTTCTGTCACGATATAGCCAAGAAATTCTCCAGATGGGACTCCAAATGTGCACTTCGCCGGGTTCAGCTTCATTTGATATTTATTGACAATATCAAAACATTCCTCCAAATGCTTAACGTGATTTTCTTTCTTTAACGATTTAACCAACATATCATCTATGTAGACTTCCATTGTCTTCCCGAGGTGATTGTGGAACATTTTGTTAACCAACCGTTGGTAAGTTGCTCCTGCATTTTTCAAACCAAAAGGCATTACCTTGTAACAATAGATACCTCTATCAGTGATGAATGACGTCTTTTCTTGATCTTCGGGGTTCATCATTATTTGATTATAACCCGAGAAGGCGTCTATGAATGTTAACAGCTCGTTCCCAGCGGTGGACTCTACAAGGCGATCTATATGTGGGAGCAGGAAACTATCTTTGGGACATGCTTTATTTAGGTCTGTGAAATCGATGCAAACCCTATCTTTCCCATTCTTCTTTTTGACAACGACAGTATTTGCCACCCATTCCGGATATTGCACTTCTCTTATGGACCCTATCTTCAAAAGTTTATCCACTTCGTCGTTTACTATTTTTGCTCGCTCCACTCCAAGCTTTCTTCTTTTTTGTTTCACCGGTTTGAAGCTTGGATCCACGTTTAGTTCATGACAAATTATACTTGGATTTATGCCAGGCATGTCCGCTGCTGACCATGCAAACGATTTTTTGTTTTTCCTTAAGAGTTCGATCAAAGCTTCTTTTATTTGGCCAGTCAAAGTTGCCCCAATTCAAATTTTCCGGTCCGGCTTGTCTTCTTCCAACACCACTTCGATTACTACATCATCTTTCTTCTGCCCGCTAGGAAATTTTGTTCTTAGTCCCTCTTTTGCGGGCTTCGTTAATTGCTATTGAATCTTCATACGGTGGCTAGCTAGATAACACGTCCGTGAAGCTTCTTGATCTCCCCGAATTGTTTCCACTCCTCTTGATGTTGGAAATTTGATACATTGATGATATGTAGAGGGGACTGCTTTCATTTGATAGATCCAGGGAGTACCAAGGATGATGTTGTAAGCTGCGGGCTTATCGAAGACAACGAAGTCCACGATCTTCGATACTTTTTTTGCAAGGACCGGTAGCTTGATTGTCCCGAGAGACATGGCTGATTCACTTGTGAATGCAACTAATGGAGACGGAGGCCCCACTATGTCTGCTCGGCTGATTCCCATTTTTTCTAAAGTACTTAAAAAGATCAAGTCGACCGAACTGCCTGTATCTATAAGGATCCTTGATACTTCGAAGTTGGCAACGTCGAGGGTAATGACTAGAGCATCATCATGAGGTCTTTCGAGGTACCGCGTTTCTTCTTCATTAAATGATATTGATGCACCTTGAAAATCGACTTCTTCGCTTAAGCTTGCTTTGAGTAGGATATTTCGTCTATGTTTCTTGATGGAACTTATCGAATCTCCGCAAAATCTGGAACCTCCTAGAATAACATTGATCTTACCCTTAGAATTCCTTGGTTCTTCCTCGTTGGTTAACCTTGGTCTTTTAGAATTTTGATCTTTGGAACTTTCCTTTGCTTCGTGGTATTCCTTCACAAAATCTTTTATATCAAATTTGGAAAGATCTCCACTAGCCCAAAGCTCTGCGAGGTGCCTTTTAAGAACGCTGCAATCCTTGGTTAAATATCCGGTTACTTTATGAATGTCGCAATATAGACTTTCATCACGGACCCAAGTGTTTGATCTTCCTTTCCCTTGGAATTGCTTTCCGACGGTACTGTTGAAGGGTTGCGACCCAAATTTCCTTGGTCCTTTGCTCTCCCTAGGCTCGAACTTCTTGGTAGGGACGGTGATTGCAGGCTTTTCTTGCTTATTTCTTTTGGCAAAACTTTCTTTTTCGTCCTCTACCTCCATCCAGTTGTTCGCGCGGAAGAGTGCATCCTGAATTGTGTCTGGTTTATGAAGTATTAAGTCTTCTTTAAACCTTGAATCATGTCGCAATCCTTTTCGTAGGGCAGATAAAGCTGATTGCTGCGAGATTCTTGGGAGCTTTGACAGCACTCCTTTGAACTTGGTGATGAAAACTCGAAGTGACTCACTTGACCCTTGCGACAAGTTCCAAAGATCGGCATCCGAAACGCTTTTATCCATAAGGATGGAATATTGCTTTAAGAATACGGCTGATAGTTCGTCGAAATTACTGATCGAACCCGGCTCTAATTGGGTGAACCACATTAGAGCTTGGCCACATAGATTCTCCGAAAAAAGCTTGCAGTAACCTGCGTCCTCATCAGCTTCATCCAATTCGACTCTTCCAGCAGCGATCAGAAAAGCTGCGAGATAGCTTTTTGGATCCTCCAATCCGCTGTAAGGGTCCAACTTGAGTTTCCGGGAATCCTTGATCCTCAAACTTGCAATTCGCGAGATGAAAGGTGTTCGCCTAGCTTCTTCAATGACTCGATTGATGTCTGGCTCTGAGCTTGTAGCTTGATGAAATTTTGATTTCATTTCTTTTAATTCCTGGCTAACCTTCCTCATGGTCTCGAACTGGTCGAGGTTCTCCTGCTCGTACTGAGCTGCGAGTTGTTCTTCATCCCCGAGCTGTGTCTCTTCTTCCAACGTCTGAGCTACATTATTAGTAGCACCGGGAGTTGTTTGTCCGCTGGTTTCATTTCGTGCAGCGGAACTTGGCGAATTGAATATCCCTCTTCGGATTCCCACAAGGTTTCCTGCACTTAAAGAGCGAACACGATTTTGTATAGTATTGACGTTTTGACTAA
The DNA here is from genome assembly GCF_000004255.2 of Arabidopsis lyrata subsp. lyrata. Taxonomy (NCBI): domain Eukaryota; kingdom Viridiplantae; phylum Streptophyta; class Magnoliopsida; order Brassicales; family Brassicaceae; genus Arabidopsis; species Arabidopsis lyrata. The sequence goes on along the minus strand of NW_003302548.1, from coordinate 7,270,286 downwards.
GAGATACCTGGGATGTTTGCAACGTATCGACGGCCTTTTCCACATCCGAGAACTTTTGTGATATGTCCGACATGGTTTGCTGCATAGCTTTGAGGGTTTCAGCCAATGATGTCTCAACGGTGTCTCCTCCGGACATTGTTGCTTATCTCGGAAGTGTAATAAAGAAAAATCTGACCACTCAAGAATCCTAATTCTTCCCATAGACGGCGCCAAAATGTGGAAGTCGGATTCACACACTCAAGTATTTTATTAAGTTGGAAAGATTATTCTTGAGGGACAAAAATGAATATGTAAAAACTTCTAAATTGCTATGAAAATTGCTATAGTCTTTCTTTCTTGAGAGGAAGATCCCCCTTTTACATGGCCATTGGCCTTTATATTTATACATAGAGAAACGATATTTAAAGTGGCTAATTAAGTATAATTATTCTCTCTTAAATGTGTCCGTTTTGATCTTCGGCTTTAATGCCTTAACGTTTGAATTTGAATTGACTCTGATCTTCATGGGCTTCGCCTTTTGGCCCAAGTATCCTTGAACTGACTTACCCGTGTCTTCTACACCGAACTCATGTCGAAGAGCAGTCACTTCGAACTCTCAAAGTGGTGATAACCACTTCGACCGTTCCTTCGGCTCACAGATCCAATGGGCTTTATCCTTTATGGGTCATTATCTTGACTACATGGCAATCTTTGGTTGGTCTCGGACTTCTGGTGCGGGATCCGACACCAACAACTATGACTCCACTTATCGCTGTATCCGAGACTGCGATGTACAAGAATAATGGCTCGCCCGGTACTGGTTTTGCCAACACCGGTGGATTAGCCAGATACCTCTTCAGTTCCTGGAAAGCCTCTTCGCAGCGATCGGTCCATTTGAACTTTTTGTTTCCGCGCAGAGTATCGTAGAAAGCCAGGCATTTATCAGTGGATCGCGAGATGAATCGGTTCAGGGCTGCGACTCTCCCGGTGAGACGTTGGACTTCGCGCTTGTTCTGTGGTGAAGGCATGTTCAGTAGAGCATCAATTTGCTTCGGGTTTGCCTCGATGCCTCGGTGAGTTACGAGATATCCTAAGAATTCTCCCGACTTTACTGCGAAACGACATTTTGCCGGGTTGAGCTTCATGTTGTGCTTGTTGAGCTGGCGAAAACAGTCGCGTAGATGAGCTATGTGATCGCTTTCTTCGAGGGATTTGACTAACATGTTGTCGATATATACTTCCATCGTCTTCCCGAGCTGCTCGGAGAACATCCTGTTGACGAGTCGTTGGTAAGTTGCGCCAGCGTTCTTGAGTCCGAAGGGCATGACTTTGTAGCAGTAGATACCTCGGTCAGTGATGAAGGCTGTCTTCTCGCGGTCGTCGGGGTGCATGAGGATCTGGTTGTATCCTGCAAAAGCATCCATGAACGATAGCAACTTGTTTCCCGCAGTTGCTTCTACTAAACGATCGATATGTGGGAGCGGGAAACTGTCTTTGGGACAAGCTTTGTTCAGATCGGTGAAGTCGACGCAAACTCTCCACTTCCCGTTCTTCTTTTTAACTACGACAGGATTCGCTAACCAGTCTGGATATCTTGCTTCGGAGATTGAACCGATCTTCAGGAGGTTTTCTACTTCGGCGTTCACGGCATCTGCGCGATCACGACCCAATTTTCTCCGCTTCTGCTTGATGGGCTTGAAAGATGGGTCAACATTCAGCTTGTGGCAGATTACGTCGATGCTTACCCCAGGTAGATCTTCAGCCGACCAGGCGAAGGTGTTGATGTTCTCTTTGAGGAATGAGATGAGCTCGGTCTTGATTTCCTCGGTTAAGTCGCTGCCAATTTCCGCGCATCGTTCAGGCCGTTCGTCGTCGAGGCTAATGGAGATTACAGGATCCGAGGTAGGCTTCTTCTCCTCGCGCGCCTCCTCGATCTGTAATTGCTATAACTGTTTAGATATAGCCTTCTCTTCACTCCGGCCAAGTTTTGATTTCTTGCGATCTGTTTCGGCCTTCGCTTCAGTGACAGGGTTTCGGAGTTTGTGTGCTGCCATGAAACACATCCGAGAATTCTTCTGACTGCCCCAGATCGTTTTCACGCCATTGGGGGTCGGGAATTTGATACACATATGGTATGTTGATGCGACAGCTCGCATTAGATTTAACCACGGAGTTCCCATTATGACGTTGTAGATGGTAGGTCGATCGGTGACTGAGAAGTTGACTATCTTTGTTACCCCGCCGGCTCGGACTGGTAATTGGATGGTTCCAAGCGTCATCAAAGTTTCCCCTGAAAACCCGAGGACAGGTCTTGGGGTCGGAATCACCTGTGACATGTCGATGTTCATTTGTCGGAGTGTTTCGCGAAAGATTACGTCGATGGTGCTGCCGGTGTCAATTAATACTCGGTAAATATCATGGTTTCCTATCGCTAAGGTGATGACGATTGGATCGTTATGAGGAATGTCGAGCCCGTTTGTCTCGCTTTCTTCGAATGTGATCACGTCGTTAGGTCGATCGAAGCGTCTTGTCCAGTTGCTGGGCGTCTCGGCTCGGCGTTGATAAGCTTTGATTGCCGCTACGGTGTCAGGACAGTATGATGATCCACCCATTATGGTAAGAACCTTCTGACGTATACCATCTCGGTCTTCGTCTTCCGACCCCCGGGTTCTTTTCTGAGACTCCTGGTTTCTTGGTTCGGGGTCTCTTCTCGGGTTGGTCTGCTCGGGCTCTGGCTCTTGCTCGAGATCCTTAAGAGTGACGTTCGTCCCGAGCTCTCCAGCTAGGAATTTGGTTGCTAACTTAGCTCCGAGGCTTCGGCATCTCGAGGTATGGTGGCCGAAAATTTTATGGTGTTCGCAGTATTCTTGATCATTGCTCGGTGGCTGATTCCTTGTCCAGGTGAAGGACTCTCTTCCTCGCCCACGGCCTCGGCCTCTGCCGCGGCCACGACCTCGAGGCGTATCAATCTGGTAGCTATGGTATCCCGAGAAATTGCGCCCTTCGTGATGCGTATACGTACCGCTCTCACGTGTCTTCTTCTGGACCGGGGGTGTCGCTTGGGCTTTCTCGGTTTTCTCGGCTTGTGGTGCCTGTTTCGTTGGCTCATGCCTCTTTGCTAGCAGCGTCATCTCTTCTTCGTGGGCGACGAAATCCGAGGCTCGATGCAGCGCGTCGCGAATTGTTGTCGGTTTAGACAGATTCAACTCTTTCTTGAACTCTGACTTGTACCAGAGAGCTTTCTTTAAAGCCAAAAGAGCGGCTACATCTGTAATTCCTTCGACCTTGGCTAGCGTCGATTTGAATGTTTTGAGGAAATCTCTTAACGGCTCGGTGGGCTGTTGAGACAGGGACCACAGATCCGCGTCGGAGGTTCCGGGGTCAATGAGCACGGAGTATTGCTTGAGGAACAGTGTCGACAGCTCGTCGAAACTGTCAATCGAGTTTCGTTCCAATCTTGAAAACCACTCTAATGCGGGTCCTTTGAGGTGTTCCACGAACAGTAAGCATAGACCTGCATCCATTTCCCCGGGCTTGAACCTGGCTCGGGCCACAGATATCACGAACGATTTAATGTGGCACTTCGGATCGGTTGACCCGTTGTAAGAGTCGATTTTGAACTTTCCCAGATTGGACATCGTCGTTTCGGAAATTCTTTTGGTGAAAGGCGTATTCCGAGATTCTTCCAAAATTCGGTCGATGTTCGGTGCAGAGGACGAAACGCTATGTATCTGGGTTTTGACGAGCTTCATATCAGCTTCCACCTTGGCTAGGGAGGCTCGGATCTTGCTTAGCTCGTCCTCTCTTTCGGATTCTTCGGCCCACCTTATGTTTTCCTCAGTTTCTTCGTCATCAGTAAGGTCCGTTCGCTCGGCGGAGTTAGCTCCGGCTCGGGTGCGCTCGTCTTGCAAATCATCTGGCTCGTCCGTCACATCCACTGCGTCTGGTTCGGTAGGATCATCTTGGTTCTCGCGTCTGGCAGGGTCGGCTCGGGTTGCGACTCTGGTGTTGTTGGTTGGTGTCGCGAACGTGAGTCTTGTTGGGTTGATGTCAGGCAAATTCCTCCGAGCTCGTGGCGGCCGAGTCTGGAAACGCGTGGTTTTTTGTTGCCCACGTGTTGCGATTTCGTCGACTCGCTGCGCCAAGGTTTTGTTAGCTTTCTCTTGGTCGTCAGCTTTTTTCTGGAATTTAACCATCAGGTCTTTCAGCTCGACTAGAGTCGCTATGATCGTCGGATCGGCTTGAGGATTCAGAGGGTTCGGAGGGTTCGGGATCCCTCCTCCGGCTGGTGGTGTCTGACGACCGTCTTCGTTCATCGTCCTTTTCGGTAATCGAGTTCTGCGTCTTAGAGTAAGAGAATTCTAAAGTATCCCCACAGACGGCGCCAAACTGTGGAAGTCGAAACTAACACAATCGAGATTTGTCTAGGGTTTTAATTTAGGGATACGATAAATGTGAATTCTCAAAGAACAACAGAAAACAATTGTAACCAAAGATGGTGTTCTTGATCTTATTGATGAAAAGAGTAGTTCTGATCGTACAAGAGTTTGATCGTAAAAGAAAAAGGTGTTTGTGCTGTGAGAGCTTTGCGTAGTGTAAATTCTAGAGCGATATTGCTTCCCTTCTGCGAGAGCCTTGAATCTCTTTATATAGGGGTGATAAACCGCCTCTCCAGCGATATTCTCGGAAGATTTCCATTTATCTTGAAGTCGGTGTAGAATATCGCGGATCAGGATAATTTCCTTATTCTTCGGAGTTTTTTGGAAGATTTCCTGATTTAAGTTGATCCTTCGTGATTCTTCCTTATCATTTCCGGGTTTATCGGAAGCGACCCTTCTTGTTCGGAAATGATGCCTTGCTTGAAAATGGTACTTTGAAAGCAAATATTTACTAAGTCTTTACCTCGGGCGATGATGAAGACTTCACCTCGGAGAAACTTGTGCAATCGGCTCGGGTTCACAGGAAGGACTGGCTCGGGCACTCTAGGATGGCTTGTTCGGGTGTCCCCGAGGCGATGGGCTCAGAAACTCCCGAAGCGACTAGGCTTGGGTACCCCCGAGGCAACTGGGCTCAAGTACTTCCGAGACGACTGGGCTCGGGTACCTTCGAGACGACTGGGCTCGGGTACCCCCGAGGCAACTGGGCGCGGGTACTCGAGACCTCTTGTTCAGGTATCCCCGAGGCGATGTGCTCGGGTGCTTGAGACGTCTTGTTCAGGTATCCCCGAGGCGATGGGCTCGGGTATCCTAAATCGATTAGATGGATAACCCGAGGTGAATGATGCGATGCCCCGAGGTGATCACTGAAAGACTCCCGAAGTGCTCTAAGTCTGGCTCGGCGCCAAAGGATGGAATCCGACCCCAACAGTAGTCTAAGAGCTCCTCTCATGAAAAACATTCTGGTGGACTTGGATTTAATGGTCCAAGAGCTTATTGACCCTATTTCTAAAACTTGGGATTCGGATATACTCCAGGGGCATTTTTTCCAAAGAGATATTGATCTCATCTGTAAGATCAAACCAATTATCTCTAGCCAAGATTTCTGGATTTGGCTTCATAATAAGAGTGGAGATTACTCTGTGAGATATGGCTACTGGCTTGCTTCTCGTGATCAGAATTGTGAGCTCTTTCAATCTACTGCTGCTCTGCCCTCCTTGAACCCAATTAAAGAGCTGGTTTGGACTGCCCTTGCTCCTTCCAAAATCAAAGTCTTCATGTGGAAAGCTGTCAATGGTGCAATCCCAGTTGCTGAGAAGCTGGCCTCTATAGGTATCTCCTTGGACCAGAGATGTCACGTTTGCGGGCTTGAAGGTGAATCAATCAACCATCTCCTCTTCATTTGCACTCTTGCTAGGCAGGTTTGGGCCCTTGCTGACATCCCCTCTCCTGAAAATGGTTTTGGTGGCCATTCTTTATACCACAATCTCCATTTCATCCTCAAACTGGCCAAGAGATCCACGGTTTAGGCTGAAAAAAGAAGAGCAGTCCCATGGATCTTATGGCGTCTTTGGAAGAATCGAAACAATCTTGTTTTTGAAGGTCTGATCTTTGTAGTGTAGGACATGATTGCAAAAATCCAAGAGGATGCTTCTGAATGGTTCCTAGCTCAACAAGTGGAAGAGGAGGCTGTGGTGAAAGATCTAAAGCATTCTCAAGTCTTAAAATGCTCTTGGAAACCACCTGAGAGGCCGTGGTTAAAATGCAATTTGGCCTCCACTTGGGACAGAGCAAATAGGGTTGGAGGTGTTGCTTGGGTTTTGCGAAATTCTTTTGGTGTAGTATTACTTCACAACATGAAATCTTTTGCTCTAGTTGATTCAAAAGATGAGGCTGATCTACAATACTGGCTTTGGACTATTGAAAGTATGTGTAGTCTCAAAATCAGATATGTGTGTTTTGCGGTTGAGGCAACTGATCTTTTGCAGGCTATGAGTAGACCTGCGGCTTGGCCTTCTTTCAAGCTCCAGTCTGAATTTATCTCTAAGGCGCTAGACTATGTTCCTTTATTGTTGGTGTCGGATCCCGCACCAGAGGTCCAGGACCAACCAAAGATTGCCACGTAGTCAGGGTAACGGCCCATAAAGGATAAAGCCCATTAGATCCACAAGTCAAAAGAACAATCGAAGTGGTTATCACCATAAGGAGAATCCGAAGTGACTGCACCTCGACACGAGTCCGGAGATGAAGTCATGGTTAAGTCGGTCCAAGGACATTTGGGCCAAAAGGTGAGGCCCATGAAGATCAGAATCAACTCAAATTCGAACGTTGAGCATTAAAATCAAAGATCAAAACGGACACATTTAAGAGAGAATAATTGTACTTAATTAGCCATTTAAATGTCATTTTTCTAGGTATAAATATAAAGGCCAATGGCCATGTAAAGGGGATCTTCTCTCTCGAGTAAGAAATACTATAGCAATTTTCGTAGCAATTCAATAAGCTTTTTGCATATCTATTTTTGTCCCTCAAGAGTAATCTTTCCTACTTAATAAAAATACTTGAGTGTGTGAATCCGACATCCATATTTTGGCGCCGTCTGTGGGGAGAGAAGATTCTTGAGAGGTCAGATTTTTATTTACTACATTTACATTTCCGAGATAAGCAGCAATGTCCGGAGGAGACGCCGTTGAGACATCATTGGCCGAAACCCTCAAAGCTATGCAGCAAACCATGTCGGACATATCACAAAAGTTCTCAGATATGGAAAAGGCCGTCGATACGTTGCAAACATCCCAGGTATCTCTTAGTCAAAACGTCAATACTATACAAACTCGTGTTCGCTCTTTAAGTGCAAGAAATCCTGTGGGAATCCGAAGGAGGATATTCAACTCGCCAAGTTCCGTTGCGCAAAATGAAACCAGCGGACAAACAACTCATGGTGCTACTAACAATGTAGTTCAGCCATTGGAGGGAGAGGCACAGCTCGAAGATGAAGCTCAACTTGCAGATCAATACGAGCAGGAAAACCTCGACCAGTTCGAGACTATGAGGAAGGTTAGCCAAGAACTAAAAGAAATGAAGTCAAAGTTCCATCAGGCTACGAGTTCGGAGCCGGATATCAATCGAGTCATTGAAGAAGCTAGGCGAACACCTTTCATTTCGCGAATCGCAAGTTTAAGAATCAAAGATTCTCGGAAGCTCAAGTTGGACCCTTACAGCGGGTTGGAGGATCCGAAGAGCTATCTCGCAGCTTTCCTGATAGCTGCCGAAAGAGTCGAATTGGATGAAGCTGATGAGGACGCAGGGGACTGCAAGCTCTTTTCGGAAAATCTATGTGGCCAAGCTCTAATGTGGTTCACCCAATTAGAGCCGGGTTCGATCAGTAATTTCGACGAACTATCAGCTGTGTTCTTAAAACAATATTCCATCCTTATGGACGAAAGTGTTTCGGATGCCGATCTTTGGAACCTGTCACAAGGATCAAATGAGTCACTTCGAGTTTTCATCACCAAGTTCAAAGGAGTGTTGTCAAAGCTCCCAAGAATCTCGCAGCAATCAGCTTTATCTGCCCTACAAAAAGGATTGCGACATGATTAAAGTTTTAAAGAGGATTTAATACTTCATAAACCAGACACAATTCAGGATGCACTCTTCCGCGCAAACAACTGGATGAAAGTAGAGGACGAAAAAGAAAATTTCGCCAAAAGAAATAAACAAGAAAAGCCGGCAATTACCGTCCCTATCAAGAAGTTCGAATCTAGGGAGAGCAAAGGACCAAGAAAATTTGGGTCGCAACCCTTTAACAGTACCGTCGGAAAGCAATTCCAAGGGAAAGGAAGGTCAAACACTTGGGTCCGTGATGAAAGTTTATATTGCGATATTCATAACGTAACCAGACATTTAACCAAGGATTGTAGTGTCCTTAAGAGGGGTCTCGCGGAGCTTTGGGCCAGTGGAGATCTTTCCCAATTCGATATAAAATATTTCGTAAAGGAATGCCACAAGTCAAAGGATAACTCCAAAGATCAAAATTCTAAAAGACCAAAGTTATCCAATGAGGAAGAGCCAAGGAGTTCGAAGGGTAAGATCAATGTGATTCTAGGAGGTTCTAAATTTTGCCGAGATTCGATAAGTTCCATCAAGAAACATAGGCGAAATGTTTTACTCAAAGCAAGTTTGAGTGAAGAAGTCGATTTTCAAGGTGCATCAATATCATTTGACAAAGAAGAAACGCGGCATCTCGAGAGACCTCATGATGATGCATTAGTCATTACCCTGGACGTTGCCAACTTCGAAGTATCAAGGATTCTAATCGATACGGGCAGTTCGGTCGATCTAATCTTTTTAAGTATTTTAGAAAGAATGGGAATTAGTCGGGCAGACATAATAGGGCCTCCATCTCCGTTAGTAGCATTCACAAGTGAATCAGCCATGTCCCTCGGAACAATCAAGCTACCAGTCCTTGCCAAACGGGTGTCAAAGATCGTGGATTTTGTTGTTTTTGATAAGCCCGCGGCTTACAACATCATCCTCGGGACTCCTTGGATTTATCAAATGAAGGTAGTCCCCTCTACGTATCATCAATGTATCAAATTTCCAGCACCAAATGGAGTGGAAACAATTCGGGGGGATCAAGAAGCTTCGAGAACATGTTATCTAGCTAGCCACCGTTTGAAGATTCAATAGCAATTAACGAAGCCCGAAAAAGAGGGACTAAGACAAAAAATTCCTAGCGGGCAGAAAAGAGATGATGTAGTAATCGAAGTAGTGTTGAAAGAAGACAAACCGGATCGGAAAATTCGAATTGGAGCTACTTTGACTGGGCAAATAAAAGAAGCTTTGATCGAGCTTTTAAGAAAAAACGAAACATCATTTGCATGGTCGGCGGCGGATATGCCTGGCATAGATCCAAGCATAATTTGTCATGAACTGAACGTGGATCCAAGTTTCAAGCCTATAAAGCAAAAAAGAAGAAAGCTCGGAGTAGAACGAGCAAAAATAGTAAACAACGAAGTGGACAAACTTTTAAAGATAGGGTCCATAAGGGAAGTACAATACCCGGAGTGGGTAGCAAACACCGTCGTGGTTAAAAAGAAGAATGGAAAAGATAGAGTTTGCATCGACTTCACGGACCTCAATAAAGCATGTCCTAAAGATAGTTTCCCGCTCCCGCATATAGATCGACTCGTAGAGTCCACCGCTGGGAATGAACTGCTGACCTTCATGGATGCTTTCTCGGGTTATAATCAAATAATGATGAACCCCGAGGACCAAGAAAAAACGTCATTTATCACGGATAGAGGTATCTATTGTTACAAAGTGATGCCTTTTGGTTTAAAAAATCCAGGAGCAACTTATCAACGGTTGGTTAACAAAATGTTCCACAATCATCTCGGGAAGACAATGGAAGTCTACATAGATGACATGTTGGTTAAATCATTAAAGAAGGAGGATCACGTTAAGCATTTAGAGGAATGTTTCGATATTCTCAATAAGTATCAAATGAAGCTGAACCCGGCAAAGTGTACATTCGGAGTCCCATCCGGAGAATTTCTCGGCTATATTGTGACAGAGAGAGGGATTGAGGCCAATCCAAACCAAATCAACGCCTTTCTAAACATGCAGTCTCCGAGAAACTTCAAGGAGGTACAGCGTTTGACTGGGCGGATCGCAGCTTTAAATCGTTTTATCTCGAGATCAACAGATAAGTCGTTGCCTTTTTACCAAATTCTAAAAGGAAACAAAGGATTCCTTTGGGATGAAAAGTGTGAAGAAGCTTTCGGGCAGCTTAAGGCATATTTAACTACCCCACCTATATTATCCAAACCGGAAGTGGACGAAAAGCTTTATCTGTACGTATCAGTTTCAAACCACGCGGTTAGTGGAGTCCTGGTCCGGGAAGACCGCGGAGAGCAGAAGCCGATTTACTATATAAGTAAGTCAATGACGGATCCGGAAACCAGATATACAATGATGGAAAAACTTGCACTCGCAGTAGTGACTTCAGCTCGGAAGCTGCGCCCATATTTTCAATCTCATCCGATCGAAGTATTAACCAACCAGCCACTCAGAACAATACTTCATAGTCCAAGTCAGTCCGGACATCTGGCGAAATGGGCGGTAGAATTGAGCGAGTACGATATAGAATTCAAAAGCCGAATCAGTATGAAGGCTCAGGTTTTAGCAGATTTCCTGACCGAACTACCAATACCTGGCACGCTAGAACAACTAGAGAACCAAACTTGGAAATTGCATGTAGATGGGTCTTCATCAAAGCAAGGATCCGGAGTGGGAATCAAGTTGGAATCTCAAACATTGGAAATTTTAGAACAATCATTCCGATTATTATTTAATGCTTCCAACAACGAGGCAGAATACGAAGCCCTAATTGCCGGACTTCGATTGGCACAAGGAGTTGGAGCTAAGGAAATAGTCGCTTATTGTGATTCGCAATTAGTAGTTAACCAGTTTAATGGAGACTACGAAGCCAAGGAATCAAGAATGGAAGCATACCTCGAAGTGGTGAAGGATCTATCTAAAAATTTCTCGAAATTCGAATTAATTCGCATACCCCGGGGAGAGAATACAACCGCGGACGCACTTGCCGCATTAGCATCAACATCAGATCCTGACTTGAAAAGAGTTATCCCAGTAGAATGCATTTCGGAACGAAGCATTCAAGACTCGTCGTTACAAGATCTCGAGCAGCGGCACGTGACCGTGACGAACCGGAGGTCGAACTGCCACCCATCAAACGGAGGAAATCAAAGGGATCAAACACATCTAATAAGGAACCTGTTGTCTTAGCAGAAGATGTGATTCCAGAAACAATATTAGAAACCGAGCCATTAATCGAGGAGGATGTTCTTGAACCAAACGAACATCCCAAACCAGAGCCACGAGTATTTCACAAGGTTGACCAAATTCCGGCTAAAGACTGGGGGCTGACTGGAGGGAGCCAATAAAGCACTACATCATGACAGGCGAGCTCCCAAAGAATAAGTGGCAGGCCAGGAAAATGAAAATCGTTAGCGCGAAATTTTGTCTATCAAAGGATGCATTATATAGACGAGGTGTCAGTGACCCTTACCTATTACGCATTTTTGGGCCCGAAGTCGAAATCGTCATGAGCGAAGTGCATGAAGGATTATGTGGGAGTCATTCATCAGGAAGAGCTATGGCTTTTAAAGTTAAAAGAATGGGATACTATTGGCCCTCTATAATCACGGATTCTGTTAAATTCGCCCAAAGATGTAAGCGCTGCCAACTCCATGCACCATTGATCCATCTACCTTTAGAGTTATTCTCTTCCATCTCCGCCCCATACCCGTTTATGAGGTGGTCAATGGACATCATTGGACCATTGCACAGATCAACTCGAGGTGTACAATACCTTTTGGTCTTGACGGACTACTTTTCGAAATGGATTGAAGCTGAAGCATATGTTGGCATCAAGGATTCGGCGGTGAAGACTTTCATTTGGAAGAATATTATATGTCGACATGGAGTTCCGTACAAAATAGTCACCGATAACGGGCCACAATTCATTTCACAAGAGTTTGATGCCTTTTGTGCGGACTGGGGAATCAAAGTCAGTTACTCTACTCCACGATATCCGCAAGGAAACGGTCAAGCCGAAGCCGCGAACAAGACGATACTGAGCAATCTCAAGAAACGTTTAAATCATCTAAAGGGAGGATGGTATGAAGAACTCCAACCCGTCCTATGGGCCTATCGTACAACCCCTAGGCGACCTACCGGAGAAACTCCATTCTCTTTGGTTTATGGCATGGAGGCAGTAGTACCAGCTGAACTGAACGTGCCCGAACTTCGCCGAACAGAAGCACCATTAAATGAGGAAGAAAATTTAGCAATGCTTAATGATTCACTAGATACCATAAATGAAAGGCGTGATCAAGCTTTGATTCGGATTCAGAACTACCAGCAGGCAGCAGCCCGATATTACAACTCTAAAGTCAAAAGTAGGCCTTTCTTCGTGGGAGATTATGTGTTAAGGCGCGTCTTTGACAATAAAAAAGAAGAAGGTGCCGGTAAACTCGGTATTAATTGGGAAGGACCTTATATTGTTACCGAAGTGGTTCGGAACGGTGTTTATAGATTGAAAGACTTAGAAGACAGGCCAGTCAAGCGACCTTGGAATGTGATCAACCTAAAGAAGTTTTATGTTTAAAGCTACATGCATTTTTTATGTACATGAACTACGGTGTGGCTTGATCCCGAAACGGGTACGTAGGCAGCTCGGAAACGAGTTCAACTATTAATAAAAATTTGTTTTATTTATTTATTAAAGGAAAAGGTTCGACTGAGCGAACAAGTGAAGCAGATAAAGGTTCGGCTATGCGAACATACAAGAGATTGGAAATAGAGCGTTTATTCAAACAAATAAGACGGAATGTCCCTCATCGTACACTTTGGATTAGGGAAATCTTGTTGACGAGCAGAACACTTCAACTCCTTGACCAGCAAGATCGAAGATTGGCATCATGCAGTCCGGAATTCGAACGAAGTCAGAGATTCCAAGCTCGATCCATTCTCCGGGGTGAGAGCCAAGGATGTGAAGTCTCTCGATACCGTAGTAAGCCTGCGTTGCATCCGGATAATCCTCTTCCAGAGTCTCCTCTTTTCCAATGTAAGCTTCTGATGTTGAAGCGCAAGTGCCTCTATGAATGCCATCGCTGTTCCTTGGTCTCTGATTGGGAGATCCCTGATCAAAGCGCACGGAGCTCGGATTGGAGATCTGAAGAAGCCGCGAGGTGGAAGAGGCTGCCTGTTTGGCTCATTTGGAACATCTTCGTTTATCATTCCAATCCTGGAGAAGTCGGGCATAGATTCTGAACATCGAAAGTTGAACTCCATACCTGCTAAAATGAAAAAGAGTGGTGAGGAGTAAAGGGAAATCGAGACTAAAATTTATAAGAACGTCATATCCCTTGGAGTGATTCGCGGAGAGATTTATGCTCTTAAACCAATCCTGCATTAAAAGGCGTATCTCCGAGAATATTTTTAAGAATAAGGAAAATTGCAAATGTTTCCATAAATAAAAAAAAGAGGGCCGAAGCCCATTACGAGTTCAAAATAGGAGCAGAGTTAGGGAACATTTAAGGAAGAGGCTCAGGAACAGGCTCCTTCATCGCCGGTTTGATTTTCGAAGTGGACGCCTTGTTCTTGGCATCCACTTCGGAACGATCCCGAACGCGTTTCCGACAGGTGCTGGTATCCTCCTCGCCTTCTTCTTCGCCATCAGATGGAGCGGTATAGATCGGGGCATTCACGGGCCCCGGAACTCCCTTAGCACGGAGATACATCCGGAGCATCTTCGGGATCTCAGCAACAGAATCAAAATTCCGCCATTCCCATTGAAAGGGATCACTTTCCAGAGCTCTTATCTTCCTCTCCACACGGGCGATGCGAGCTTCTAGTGTTTGCCTTTTGAGACCTAGCCGCTGCCTCTCGTCGCACAAGCGACGGTGCTTGTCGACAACCTAGAATAAAGATAAGTAGGTAAAAAGGAGAAAGCGGAAAGTTTTGATCAAAGAAGATAAGTACTAAACCTTATCCAGGAAATCGCAAGCCTCTTTCTTTTCCTTTGAAGGGAAGTGAAACACGGCGTGCGGGAAGAGGACACCTGCCGACTCAAAACCATCACCAGACAGAAAAAGCGGGCTGCCGGGATCAACGGGGACTACGTTTTCGTTTTCCATTGATGTGGTGCTTGTTGAATGAATTATGAAGTTTCTTAAGAAAAGATTAAAGGCAAACAATCTCCTATTTATAATAGGAATAGGGTTTGTCTTGGAAGCGAAAAATCATTAATAATGGCGTGCCCAAGCAACTTAAACCATTTTTGGAAATCGAGAAAAGGCAGTTATTGCATTAAAGACGAGCCGCTTTTCCTACTTTCAAGAAATAAGAAGGGAAAGAGCAACCGTCGCATTAACTACAAACGTTTCTAAGGCCCAAGCCCAATAAATTTACCGAGTTGACTAAACCCGAAGTGGGGAACTCGCTTTAAGCCGAGCTCAGTTCTCGCATTCTAAAGAGAAAGGTCTGATCAGCCTAAAAATCTCGAAAACATAACCACAAGGCCACAAAAGATTAAAAGCGGACTTTGCAAACCCGCACATAATTTTAACCAAACCCTCTTGGGATCATAACCTAGAAAAGTTTAAAAGCCTCTTCAGGCGAATATTTTGTTTAAGAAAAAAAAGGTAATTATAAAGCCTCCTTAGGCAAAAACAAGTTCAAAATTAAGTTTTGAAATAAATGAGACAATCCCCAATTTAAAGTGGACACAGCCACTACGGGTTAACGGCCACCTCGGACTCCGTCTCGGCTGTCAAAGTTTCATTCACCTCCTTGGCTGGTGCTTAGTCAAGCGAAGCTCCTGGTCTGCTTTCCACGGTACAAGCATCCGTCGGGGTGACCTCCGGTACGGCTGGAACTTCGGGAGGGGCGGCATCTTCCACCTCACTTGAGCCTAGGAAGGATAGTTTCAGTCAACAAAAAAATATATATATGATAGGGCAAGAAAAAGATAGTAAGTATCAAGAGCTGGAGATTACCTTCCCAGTCTAGACCCGATTCACTTGGGGGAGGTGATTCAGTAAAAAATTCCTCGAAGTGCTGTGGGTTGAAGGTTGAAGCAGGAAGAGCTGCCAAGCGACTCCGTTTTTCAGATAAATTAGCGGTCAATTCGGATCTTTCTTGCGCTTCGGAGAAATCTTTGTCATGGATCTGATCCAACAGGATCAGGTTGCTCTCGTGCTCTTTGATGTCAGATTCTAGATCTGACCTAGATTTCTCAGTTTGGATAAAGCGGATAGCCCCTTGGATCAATTCTATCCCGCGTCCCTTGACCTCTTTTCTGGCCTTCGATGCTGACCTTGCTAACTCGGAATCACGCAACTTGGCGATCGCCTGGTACTTCGCGTGAAGCTCGGTAAGTTGGTTGTTCAGGGTATCGGCGGATGATTCAGACTCATGAAGTCTACCCTGAACACCAGAAAGTTCATCCTGGAGCTTGTAATTCCGGTCGTACTGGTCCTGCAGCTCCCCCTTTATCTTCGCAAGCTCGGATGATAGACCACCAACCTTGTCCTCCAGATCATGCTTGGAGTCGGTAGAAGAACGGAGCTCAGCCTCGAGATTAGAAAACTTGGTCTTCAACGGGTCAATCGCGTTCTCCCGACCAAGGACCAACCGTTCGTAATGTTCATTATGTCATTAAGCTCGCCGTTAGCCTGATATTACACATAAACCCGGAATGACGGATCAGTTCGAAGAATGACAGTGAAGTCAGAAAAATGAAGCGGAACTAACCCGAGATGAATGATGAGCATGAAGTAGGTATCGTTCACAAATTGCAGAGCGCCACTTGTTGAACTCCGGCAGGATCGCACCTGATCAGGTTTTGAAGCACCGAAAAACGTTACCCTCTTTTTCCATGGATACGAAAGCAAAAGAGGAAAGGTCTTAGAAATTCAAAATAAGTACAAGACAAAAAGAAAAGAATACATGTATATCATCATACCTGAGAGCGATTTGATCTGAGGAACAAGAACAGGCTTTGTCTTCGGAAAGTCATCTCGAGACTCAGAACTTTCCTTCTGAGAAGCTGCACCCAAGTTCGTCTTCTCGCCACTACGTTGAGAAGAAGAAGACATATCGACAGGACGAGGAGGACCCATTGGTTCAGTAGGAGGGGACGATCGAGGAGAACAGTCAGTCCGGGCCCTTGACTTCTCTCTTCGCGGAGAAGAACCACTGCGGGATGACTTGTCCCTCTTTTTGCGAATTAAATCCTTAAGCGGTTCGTTGCTAAAGTCATCTCGGGAAGAACGAGGAGAGTCACGGTTAGGAGATTGGGGCCTCCGGGGAGGACGGTCATCGTGACGTTCACGTCGAGGTGTCAATCTAAAAACGGCGACGGATCTGGCTCCTTCGGTGCTACCGTCGTCAACCAATAAGGTTTTGCTATAATCTTTTTTGTCAATGGCGGTCGCAAAGAACGCCTTGTTCTCATCACAAGCCTCAGCCATCGGTTTGGAAATCATTTTTCGCTGGGCAGTGAGAGCCCGAACTGACATTCCCTGGGTTGAGGGAGGAGGCGGAAGATGATGAAGTTGATTGGGAGGGCTCATCCTGAGTTTTCGATTGGCTTCTATGAACCGTTTGAGAGTGAAAAAATTCCAAAGGGTTTCTCCTTCGAGGATTATTTTGAAGAAGCCAATGAATTCTTCAGTTGGTAAAGTTGGAGCGACGAAAGCTGCGAAGTGAAAATAACAAGTTTAATCAATAGAATAAAATAAATTGGAGGAATGTATGCGACCTAATTTCTACCAGGTTTCGCGGACCACTTCGATGGGAGTAAATCTGATAGACTTCCAATCGAAGCAGGGGTTTTCTTAATCAGGAACCAAGGGTGATGCCAATTTTCATCCTTGTTTGGAAGATGTGAAATGATGTTCCTGTTAGCGTTAGGGTATGCCGAGAAATACCCTGTCTTCTTTGATGAACTTCTCACGCTTAGAAGCTCATTCAGCTCGGGGACCCTTATAATGTATCCGGCTTTCGCCGCTACTGTTATAATTCCGAGTATGGTTCGGAGAAGATTGGGGGTTAATTGAGGAAGAGCGATCTCGAGAACCGCCAAGTACCGAACTAGGGCTTCGGGAAGTGGGAAGGTTAATCCGCAACCCTTGAAATAAATCTCGTACACACAGAAGTAACCATCGCGATGGTTCTCTGGGGATTCTGTGGGGTCAGCTATTTGTGCTTCTGCCATAATTATCGGCGGAATCCGGCAAAGCTCTCTCAACCGCTCGAGGGATTGAAGAGTGCAAGTGGATCTATAGTGCGGACCGGCAATATCATTAGGGCGAGTGCACTCGTCATTACTAGAGCGCCTATCGTCGAATGACGGAGATTCGGGTCTTTCAGAATCAGAAGTCATTGGGGAAAATGAAAGGTTCGAGATCCGACGAGGAGAAATTTGGCGAAGGAAAAGAAGAGAGAAGTTTCGAATAAAGTGCAAATGTAAAAGTAAAAGTAGAAAATGATGATGAAAAGAAGTTACCTTACACAAGCTAAATGATGGAACCGCCTCGGAAGTTGTGTGCGAAGTGGGAAGGTTTTTCCCGTTTTAATAGTAATTAATTAATATACGGTCATAATGATGACAAATGTCACTCGGTTAAAAATGGCTAGTGCCAAAATTAAAGGAGTGATGAGATTTTCGGCGGGAAATCAGAAAGATTCTCGAGCGCAATCTTTGGTCATTTAAGCATTTAAAGTCCTCCGAATTGGAATGGCACTTCAAAAAACTTGGGGGGCTAATTGTTGGTGTAGGATCCCGCACCAGAGGTCCAGGACCAACCAAAGATTGCCACGTAGTCAGGGTAACGGCCCATAAAGGATAAAGCCCATTAGATCCACAAGTCAAAAGAACAATCGAAGTGGTTACCACCATAAGGAGAATCCGAAGTGACTGCACCTCGACATGAGTCCGGAGACGAAGTCATGGTTAAATCGGTCCAAGGACATTTGGGCCAAAAGGCGAGGCCCATGAAGATCAGAATCAACTCAAATTCGAACGTTGAGCATTAAAATCAAAGATCAAAACGGACACATTTAAGAGAGAATAATTGTACTTAATTAGCCATTTAAATGTCGTTTTTCTAGGTATAAATATAAAGGCCAATGGCCATGTAAAGGGGATCTTCTCTCTCGAGTAAGAAATACTATAGCAATTTTCGTAGCAATTCAATAAGCTTTTTGCATATCTATTTTTGTCCCTCAAGAGTAATCTTTCCTACTTAATAAAAATACTTGAGTGGGTGAATCCGACATCCACATTTATGGAAACTGAGCAAAGAGGATAGGAAAGCTAATAGAGGTGCTCTTTTGATCGCAAATAGTGTAACCTTGGAGGATCGAAGACAAACATACGTAACTTCAGGCTACCCCTTTTGGTTAAAGGATTTGTTCACAGAAGAGATGTGTGTTGTTTAGTTGTAATGCGTTTTTTGTTTTCTCTGATGGTGATTGTCTTCGATCATATATTTTTTGGGACTTGTTGTAAATCGTTAACAGCTCTTTTGCTAATGAAATTATTCAGTCGAAAAAAGAAAGATAATGCTCTTTTTAGTACTTTTTTTTTGTGAGCGTTATTTCTAGTACCTTAAACTCAATTTTAAGGATATTTACAAACTTCGCAGAAAAAACAAAAAAAAAACAATTTCCTGAGAATAGTTTTCTCCTAAACGGATCTTAATCGTGATTGAACTACATGTTAAAACGTTGGGGTAAATTGCGGGATTAATCTTTGCCAAATGAACACCCTTGCTATCACATTCACAGTATGACACAATTTCCTTATGGTACGAACCCATATTTTTGTATGGATGATTTTACCCGCATTTCATTTTTCACCTCTTTCATGGCAGCATGCATACTCAGCCTCATAACTAGTCGACAAAGCTATAATCTATTTAACTTTGAAGCCAAAAATTACACTACCATTAAAAATGTATACATATCCGATCCACTAATCCGAAAATAATGGTGAGCTTATATATATTTTTCAGATTCCTAAATATTCCAATTAAAAACTTTCAATTTCCTAAATTGCTTATTAACTTACTAATAACTTCCCCTCTACAATTTCTCCGATCTTAAGCATGTCATCACAGACATATGGTGGCCAATATATAACATAAGCATACAAAACCTTATCCTATATGTTATCTCGTGCTCGATCACAGAATTGATCTTTTGATTGACAAAACAAAAGAGTATTATCCGGTTCTACTTTCGATGTTGAACGTCTTGAAAACTTTTTTCACATACTCCTTTTATGATAGATTAAGATTTTCTTTCATTATGTTAATTCTCATTCCAAAAATTTAGTTTGATCAAATTACTAATTAATATTTAATGATTAGTTATTGTTATCTAGAAATGAAATAATAATAATTAAAGTTTATTTTTTTTGTAAATACTATAAGTTTATAATAAAAAAAATCTAACCAATATAATTTGGATATATATATCCAAATTATATTTGTGGAAGCCATATCTATGTTAGTGGAAGCCATATATCAAATCGTTTTCAGTGCCAAGTAAAATTGACGTTTTATAATAATTCAATGGGGCAAAAGAACCTGGTGTATATTAAACAAGCAAACCCATAATAATAAAGAAAAGCTGATTGTACGAAATAAAATTAAAAAATCATAACAATAATTGTTTAACCTAGAACCTGATATTTGGCTCTACCGTGTTCTCTCCTCTTTGTATAAATAGCCGTTACTCTTTTTCACTACCAACAACACTTAGAGAACAAGCAGAGGAATATAACTTTTTTTTTCTTTTTCCTTTTCGCTTTTTTACAACATTGTAAGATGCACTACACACGCATCTCACCGGTTTTAGTACCATCTCCGCCACCAACAACCGCCGTTGAATCTAGCGGCGGTGGGCCGATGATAGCTACCGTTTTCATGGCCCTCCTCCTTCCTTGCGTTGGCATGTGCATCGTCTTCCTAATATATCTCTTCCTCTTGTGGTGTTCCACACGTCGTCGTATTGAACGTCTTCGATTTGCGGAACCTGTTAAACCGGTCACCGGTAAAGGCCTTTCGGTGTTAGAGCTCGAGAAAATCCCTAAACTCACCGGAAAAGAGCTTGCCATAATAGCTAGGTCGACGGAGTGTGCCGTTTGCCTTGAAGATATAGAGAGTGGTCAATCGGGTCGTCTAGTTCCCGGTTGCAACCATGGGTTTCACCGATTATGTGCTGACACGTGGCTATCTAACCACACGGTTTGTCCAGTTTGCCGCGCCGAGCTGGCTCCGAACATTCCTCAATGTAATGAAAATCAAAGTCCATGTTAAAAACAGAATCTTTAAAATTATTCTTTCCTTCTTTTTTACTCGTTTTGTGTACTTGTCTTGTTTAAATTTTGTACTGCCTTTTGTGTAAGCGTTATAGAGAGAAGTTTCCAGGTATTAGTTGTTTTTTGTTGTACATGAAATTAATTTTAGAGTAAAGTAAAAAATTTATAGTTTTGCCATTGTATTTACAACAATTTTTCTACACCCATTACAATAAGTATATCAGTGATAGAGTTAAATTCGGAGCTGCAGAATAGTAAATCAGATCACTATTAATGTAATGATTACTTTTGCCCACACAACATATAATGAAAACTATGATATCAATAAACAAATAAGTACATAAAGACATATTTTGGGTATTTATTTAATAATGGAGGTCAAAATATTTTGACAGATGGCACTGTAAAGATCTGCCAGAATATGGGGAGATTAATTCCATAAAGATGTAAATTTTTCTTAATTTCGAGAAATTTTTCAAAATTTTCCATAAAGATTAATTCTATCGTGATTGGTTTTGAAGGTTTTCAAATCAAGTGGTATTAAATCGCTATCTCTTAAAGTGTTTGAAACTTTAAAACAAAGATGTAAATAATTCTCTGCCTATATTTCTTGGGTCGATTAATATGGTAAGAAAATGAACTGTCCAGCTGCATGCTTTTTTATTAACGCGTTTCTAAAACAATATCGAATTTACTAAAAAAAAGTGATTGGATGCATTTACTTCTTCTTTTAAGATAAATTGTCACCACCATCTTTTTCCAATCACCAATGATAATAAACCCATTCATTGGATTCAATAAAATAATATACTTTCTGGGAAATTTTTGTTTATATGATTACATGTAAATCACACTATTTATTTTGGGGCAAAAATGTAAATCACACTTTAATTGAGTTTGCATAGTTTCAGTTTTTTTTTTTTTTGGGGCTTTTAATCCTTCTTAATTCAGCGAACTAATTAAAAAACAACATTAGATAGTTTTAGTCAGGATTTGAAACATATGTAAGAAAAAAAAGTAATATAATTTTCAACAAAATATTAAGTTCAAACCTGATTTTACATTTAACAACGTGTAAATTGGCCATTGGACCATGTACAAATGTACATTAGTTATTTTCCTTGGACGACATTGTTCAAATAGTCATTAACAAAGAGAAATTGTTCAAATAGACAGAAATAAATGAATATATCTGTGGCAGTCAATACCATAATTAATATTGTTGGTTGTCTGTAACGTAAGTCTTTGGGCAACAATATTTGTGGGTTTCGAGTTTGTTGGCGTGAAGGAAATGGAAAATATCTCAATTGGTAAAGAAGTAGGGGGAAAACCACTTTTTGTGGCTTTGACAAATCAGGTGCCAAAGTTGTTGCTTTGTCTCTTGAACGAAGGAAAAAAATCAAAGGAAAAATTTAAGACTCATATGAATACAAAAGTATTACATGAATAATGTAAACAAAAAGAGAATGTGTGATTGGGGGGAGAGCAATCGCCAGCTAGCAAGTGGGATACATCTGTCTCTTAGATTAAACTTCATTTGAGTGCCTTTATCAAAAAAGGGCAATAAAACATTTGAATTGGTTACGCCTACTTTATACATTTCTTTATCATAAAGCCTTTATGTAGTGCTCCGAAAATTATCTTCAATCTCTTTTTCGACTCCTTATTTGGTTTGTTCTAATCTAGATACACTATATAAACATAAATTAACAAAGTATAAGAAATACTATAAATAATTTGACAATGACATATAGTGCTAGGTGTTAGCCACTCTTACACTTGTTAGTTTTGAGACTTTAAAATGTATAAATGCAAGAGATGAGTCTTTGAAATCCTATATCGATTTAAGGTTTACATTCTAGTTGTCAAGATTGAGAGTGGAGGCCTGGAGGGTAAGAACACATTAACACTACAATGATAAGATTTTAAATATGCTAGAATGAATTTCCCGGATGTGATAGTGCTTGGGGCTCTTTTCTCCAAACAAGAAGTCATGGATGTCGTTTGGTTATCCGAGAAATTAGATCTTCCTCGAGTCATCGAAAACTAACGACCGATGGAGTCAGCCCGCATGGAGTGTGTTGTGGAAGGTATTGTCATTAAGAGCTGGAATCTAGACTTTCTTCAATAGGGCGGCCGGGTAAATGGCGGATGAGCGCAATATCATATTATGTTTTCATGAAGTGGGATTAACCGAGAGAATCATTGTTGTTCTATTAGGTTGGCTGGTTATAGAAGACAAGTTATTTACAAAACCGAGTAGCGGCAACCGTTGCTAATTATCATCAAGCTTCTTACACTTCAGCTTAATCATGCATCGTACATGGAGCAATGGACATAGTATGAAAGTAATGATTAAAGAGTTTTAAAATCTTAAAGTACTACAAGTGCATAGAATATCAAAGTAATATTTTTGTGGCCCAACCTCATTGAAATTATATATATGAAAGTTGTCTAATTCTCTCAATGTGAGTGTCATATCGTCAGAAGCCGCCACATGTCATCACCATAAATTTATTAAAAACATTTATGTTAAAAACTCATTAAATTATCTTATGTTTAAAATCTGAAATAATTGCGGTAATCGATGCGTTTTATCAAGGTCGGCCCAAGATAAATTGCTTGCAAAATTTATTTTTGACCAGTCATTGAACACATTTTTTAAAAAATTATATAAAAAATATAATAAAGAGAATTGAACCTGGCATCTATGAGGAGAGAATGAAAGAGTAACCACTCTATCACAATAGATTTTTGAAAAATGATACCGTTAAATTGTTTTATAGATATTTGCTGCCTAAAATCCTTTCTTTACGGGCTCTATCCTTGGGCTATTCCCAAACCCAATTTTTTGTTTTTCCCACGTTAACCCAACCCAAAATTTTGGGCCTAAATATTATAAATGCCCAATAAATACTAACACTCTCACACATTATTCACGAGAGAAACCAACAACTCTCAACACTTAGAAAAATCTGAAACCCTAGCCTCCTCTCTTCATCCCTTCATCTCTTTGTCTCTTCATCGTCACATCTCTTCACCATTGAACTGCCATGGCTTCCTCCAGCCGACAGCAGGACCGCCGGCATCCACGAAACTCTGGCTCGGGTCCGGCAGGTACGTTTTCTTCGTCTCTTCTTCTCCTTCTCGATTTTTTGTTAGATCTGATGTTATTGTGGATGTTTAGGACTGTCTAGGATTCAATTAGTCTATGCCTTTTCTCGATTTTCTCTTTGTTCGATTTCACTCTTTGTCTAGGGTTATAGATCTTTTGTTTATGATTTGTACTTGTTTCTGATTTTTTTGCAAGAGCTAAACCATCGAACGGTACCTCCTGGAGCTGTACCAAATGGAACTGTACCACCAGGAGCCACTCCATCTCCAAGCGCTACGTCGTCACATGCAAACAACTGCAGCCAAAGAACTCTTGATGCATTGCTGAGTGCTCCTGAAAGAGACTCCCAGCCACACCTGCACCCAAGGAAGCTTAATGGAGCTTTATGGTTAGTTTAAAATAACCACACAATGTTTGTTTGGTTTGAATAAGTTTCTTCATTGTTGTCTTCGAATCTAATGTTTTGTTCTCTTTTCTCAGGTTTGGTGTTGACCCCTCTGTCTACAAATTCATTCGCACAACATGGCAAAGCAATTTCATGGGACCATGGAAGAACTGGTGATAGTAAGATTTTAAC
>NW_003302548.1:7225250-7246160 GCF_000004255.2 Arabidopsis lyrata subsp. lyrata | reverse complement strand
GTTCTCAATTCCTTAAAGTACTATCATGTCATTGTAGTATTTAAGGTGTCAATCCAAATGGGTGTGATGCTAGCAATCAAGATGCAATCAGCTATCACAGAGTCAAGCCAAGCAATAACAGGTTTGATGTTGTTAACAGTTCTAGTGATCATGCAGAAACAGAAATTCTAACAATAACAGGCAATATACTCGACCAACACAGCTTGAAGCCAAGCACTGGGTGTGGTCGAGTATCAGGTCGAGTAACTTAACAGAAACTGTAAACTGGGTACTCGACTGCACAGTTTGTTACCAAACTACTGGGTGTGGTCGAGTACTTCAAATGAAACAGGCTAGAATGATAAAACTAAACAACAAGTGACAAGATCAAGCAATCAAAAGCGATGTAAACAAAGAAATCAATTGGAAGAGAAATTCCCGAGGATGGGGTAATCGAGTAGTGAAGTCTTCTTAATCTAACAGGTGGTTAACATGCTCAACAAATTATCCCTAGACAACAAGTTCAATAACCAAATCAAAGTGCTACCGCAACAGAGATCCTCAAGCAAAGCTAGTCCCAGACTCAATCACCATTGACGAGAGCTGACTTAACAGGCATTACGAAACAACAAGTCTAAGCCAAGACGCTCCCTGTAACCAATACCTTGGTACAGAGCCACGAATCTCTGGAATTAGTGGTTCAGACATTTTATCGAACACCTTTTGGGTGCGGATATGTCTGGGCTCAGATTCCAGTTGATCAGAAAGCAATCAGCATTAAAAACAACTAATCTAGAAGGGATCTACCAATCAAACTCAACCACCTATCAGATTAAGGATTCTAAGCTACTCTAACCCATCCTCAAGAACCCTAATCACTACTCAAAATTCATAACCAAGAACACAAACCCATATATACATAAAAACTTCATATTAGCAAGATCTCAACAAGATGAACAACTTTGTAAAAGAAATCAAAAGCAAATACTCAATAGATTAAGAGAAATCTGGATTACAAATATGAAGAAAGCACTAATTGTTCCCCAGAAATAAAAACTTAGTTCTAAAAATTAAGAGAAACAACCTATTTATAGTAAATACTAGGAAGCACTAAAACACAAAACGACAAGGTTTTAAAGCGGTTTAAGAGAGTACTCGACCCTTGTGATCGAGTAGGAGCAATCGAGTAAAGTTGACGTCTTGGTGGATTCTTGCTCCAGTCATGATGTAATGCTTCATCCTCTTCTCTTCCTTATGCTCAATGTCTGGTTGAGTGCGGATCTGAGAAGACTCTGAAGCTTGTGATCAGGTGGCTGTAAGGAGCGGGGATCGAGTGGTCAGTCGAGTAGGTGACTGGTGATGCAATCGAATGGTTCTTGGTGATGCAATCGAGTGGTCAGTCGAGTTATTGAAGGAGCGTGTGCTCGACCACGAGATCGAGTGGCAGCGTGAAGATGCAGTCGAGTTATGGCATTGAAGATGTAATCGAGTACTCCAAGGAGGTGGTGATCGAGTGGTTCCTAGGAGAATCTGCTGCTGCTGGTGATGCTCGACTGCGTCTTCCACTTGGTGATGAGAAGATGTGGTCGAGTGGTTTTGCTGGAGGTTCGACTGAGTGCTCGACTGAGTGCTCATTAGTAGCCCCAAATCACCTGAAAACCAAAGAAATGTGCAACATGCATGCAAAGCTATCCTAAACATGTAAAGTGACGACAAGTGATAAGAAATGGTATGAAACAGTGGTGAAATGATGCTAAATTGACGACAAATGAATGCTCAAAACAAGTAAAATATAGACATATCAACTCCCCCAAACTTAGTCTTTGCTTGCCCTCAAGCAAACAATTAAGAACAAGCTGGAGGAGAGGTTTGAAAGCGGGGACTCAGAACAAAAGCATGCAGACAAAGCAAATGAACTTAATGTCCAAGTTAGTAATTGTGGAATGCATAGAGACCAAACTCTACTTAAAAACTATAGCCATATTCATCACAAGACAACCTAACATTTGTTCCAATCTACACACACCTTCAGATCATCAATTCCCTTTAACATTGATTAAGCTCAAACCATGAATCAAGCAAAACATTGTTGAGGAACTCATTTGGTTTAAAGGACAGGGCTGAGAAACAAAGATGGTTCCTCTGTAAATGGTTCAGACTTTTTCACAGTAACAGGGAACTCTCATGAATGGACAGAGCTTTAGTAGAATGCTAAAGGTTAGAACCAACCTATGCATACAAGAACAGACCCCATCTACCCAAATAACCATAAGCATATCAAATTCCATAGATGGTCCTATCTCTAAACCCCAGAAATGATCCTGCTTCTACCCTTTGCACTCAAGGCATGTTTCAATAAACTCTTGGATCAACCTATTCTTTCTTTTTGGTTTTGTTCTAAGGAGAGGTTTTCTTTTAGACTTTCTAGCGGATTGGGACTTTCTTTTACAACTAAGGCTCTTCTTCTCATCTCATGACTTAAGACATTTCTAGGCTTTTGCCTTTCTTTTTACTTTGCATAGAGCTTAACTTCTTTTATTTTTCAAGCTTCCCAAATCCTTTACTAGACTAACATGATATTCTTTTCTGTTTCACTTCCATCTCCTAAGAACAATAACACTTGTCTTTCTTTCTCATTTTCTTTGCAAACACATTCCCAAACCCAAAGTAAAACTCCCACCTAGTCCTATCTAGCCCAAAAATCGTGGACTAGAACTACAAGGGATACTATTCTTGTCGGTTCATACCTAACACTTTCTACCAAGCTCAATCCGGAAATAGGCTTCACACACACACAAATTTATTCAGGGCTTGAAAGAAAAGTTAGGTTCAGGGTGGGGAAAACTGTTCCAATAATGGGAATCAGCTACTTAGATTAGCAAGAGTGGTGGAAGGTGAAAGAAAATCCAAGTATGTATATTGGTAGCCACAAGTTCAACAACAATGCAAAGACATGATAATTACAAGTCAAGTTCAGGTTCTAATAGATAGGGAAAAGAATCACATCAAGCATGCTTCAATTAAAACAAGAGAGTCAAGTTGTGAATTCCAAATATGGTGCAGTCTTAATTCAAGTTCTATCATAAGCATTAAACAACTAATAACGAGTGCATTGAATTCATTCAGTAAATGAGCATGCTTACAAGGTTATCTCATCATCATCCCCTATGCAAATGCAACAATCCTATATGAAACCTTCTAGACTCAATCTTAAAATGAAAATGCAACTACATGAACACTCTATTTTTGTGAAATCATTTTCAGAAATTTTTCAAATTTTTAGGGTTTTTCCAATAACATAGATGAATGCAGACAATATGTACAATGCAAGAAAAATTTGAAAACAAAAACAAAGCAAACACATCAGATACTTCCTGAGCCCTCCCCCAAACTTAAATCACACAGTCCTCTGTGTGACCATACTTGGAAGAGAGTACTCAAGACAAATAAATAAAGAAAGAAGACATGAAATGGTATAATCAGTGAGAAATGGAGTTGTTACCTCAACTGAAGAAGGAGTTGATGTGCTCATCAATGCCTGCTTTGTGTAAACTGCCAGGCCATTAAGGAGTCTTGCTTTTGTGCTTCTGCTCCTTCTCCTTCTTGATGCTCGACCATGTCATCTCATTACCATGTGGCTTGTGTTGGTCGAGTATGATGTTGATTTTGAAAAATTTAGATCAAAAATCACATCATACTCGACTGCAACTCTTCATTACCATGTGGCCTCTTGTGATAGAGTGACATGTTGAAAATCCAAAAAATCTTGGAACCAAAACCCCACTCCATACTCGATTGCACTGTACCACTGTCATCCCATATGCTTCATCGAGTATAACCTCCAAAATTCAAAAATCAAGACCACTTACTTTGCACTTGATACTCATTTCCTGAAAACCAAAACACTACCAAACGCATTAAAAATAACAAGGAAATAAAAATATGTACGTCGATAGACATGGGACTTCCTCCCAAGTGAGCTTGTTTTAAGTCTCTAAGCTTGACTCCTCATTAGGCTTAGGGTGGTTTGCAGAGAGGAAACGAGGTCTCCTCTCCTTCTTCAATAGATGCATCGTCAAACTCAGCATGCTCTTCTGATAGGTCTGCAATTGGGTACTTAGTGGCCATGTCCTTGAAGAAACCTTCTTTTTGATCAGGAGGATGGTCTTCTTCTCTAGACCATTTCAATGTAAATTCACATCCTTCTTTGCTGACCAGAGTAGTGGCTCCATCATTTTGGACGTCCTTGATGTTGAGTGGCACTTGGTTGGCTTTTCCATGGAGCTCCTTGATTTGATCCTTCAGCTCTTTCACAATATCTACTAACTCCCTTATGGTTTTGTCCTGCCATTTGGACCTCTCCTTGAGCTCTAACCAGCTATCTAGCGCGGAGTTGCTAGACTCTAGCAGCTTGTCAAGATGTTTGATCGAGCTAGAGTTCTCCAGACTAGTTGAAGGCTTGCTCAAGTGTATACTCGAGTCAGTTGGTTGAACATGTGTTGAGCTTGCTTCATATGCTGCCTTACCCACTATTTCTGACTCAAACAAGTCTTTTAAGACCTCTGACCCTGCTACTTCCTTGTGTGAATCTAATGACTTACCACAACTCAAGGTTTCAGTGAGAAGATATCCTGCTTCACCATTCTTAGTCAAAGAAGTGTGTTGGTGATCTTCCTCAGCAACCTCCTCTAGCAGTTCATCAGCTAGGCGATCCATTATCTTTACTAAGAAGGTTTGTCCTTCAATTGTTGGCTTTCTCGTGGCGTCATTGATGTCAAACTTCATTTTGAAATCATTTCCCAGATTAAGATCAATCTTCCCATTCTTAACATCAATGATAGCTCCAGCAGTGGCTAAGAAGGGTCTACCTAAGATTAAATGATCTTTTGGTTCTGCATCCATTTCTAGCACTATGAAGTCTGTGGGGATTTCAACATTTCCAATCTTAATAGGCAAATCTTCTAATAACCCATGCGGTAGTCTGATAGACTCATCAGCCAGGATCGAGGAGATGTTGCAATGTTTATACTTGGTGAAACCTAGTCTCTTGGCCACGGAGAGAGGCATGAGACTTATAAAAGCACCTAGATCACATAGGCAGTTACTGAAGGCCAAAGGACCTAGAGAGCAATGTAAGGTAAATGAATCAGGATCTCCCAATTTCTTGGGAATAATCTTCGTTTGGATGATTTCACTGCACTCATGGCTCTCCATAACCATCCCTTGCACTTCCTTTATTCTCTCCATGATCAAGTCTTTCAAAAACTTGTGGGAATCCGGAATAAATGCGAGAGCATCAACAAGAGGTATCCTCAATTCAACTTCTCTGATGTTCTTGGCAAACATAGCTCTGTACTTATCTGCCAACGCTTTCTTGTGACGACCAGGAAATGGAAGTGGGGGCTTGTAAGGAGGAGGATCAAAAACCTTCTTCTTGTTTTTAGCTGCAACTGGTTGAAGAGCAGTGGGTGATGTTACTGGAATTGGTGGTCGAGTAACATGGTCAAGTGGAGGGTCGAGTACTTCTGTTGGCTTATCAGCTTGATCTTCATTGAGACTGAAATCCTCCCCAACGTGGTCTGCACTGTCTCCAATACCTCTGTTAGAGCGATCAAAATCCTCGTTATAATTACCATCGGATTGAGCTAAGTTCTCAATTAATTCCCAGCCTTCTTCAACATCCTTATTCAAGAAATTCCCATTAGAAGCAGTGTCCAGCAACATTCTGATCTTGGGCAAAACTCCCCTGTAGAGTGTGCTTAGTAGAAAAGCCTTCTTGAAACCATGGTGTGGACACTGTATAGTGTAGCCTTTGAATCTCTCCCAGGCTTCACAAATGGATTCAGACTGCTTTTGGGTAAAACTGGAGATTTCATTCCTAAGCCTTGTAGTTCTTGAATTTGAGAAGAACTTTGTTAAGAAGGCCTTCTTGCAATCGTCCCAAGATGTGATGGAGCCAGCAGGTAACGTATTTTCCCATTGGTGTGCTTTGTCTCCCAGTGAGAAGGGAAACAGGCGCAGCTTGAAACTGTCCTCACTAACACCGTTTATCTTGGTTAGGCTGCAGAGCCTGTCGAAGTTATCCAAGTGGTCTAAGGGATCTTCCAGAGGCAGACCATGGAACTTGTTTCCTTGAATCATCGAGATGAGACTACTTTTAATCTCGAAGTTGTTGTTTTTGATAGCAGGAGGCACAATTCCTTGCCTCTGATGGTGGTTTCTTGGTGCATCTCCAGCACCAATGTTTGCAGGCAGATTGTTGACATCTTGTTCATCAGCCATTCTGAAAGGATGGTTGTGCAAAGGTCTGTAGTGTCTCTCCTTTCCCTTAGTTCTCTGTCAATACGGTCAATGTTATCGTTGAAAAGGAGGTTCTGGTTGCCTTTTGATCGAGTTTGCATACAGCAGGGTTGTACCTGGATCAAGAAGACAACAAGAAAAACACAAAGTTAGTAACCTAAGTGAAAATTGAAATAGAACTTGATCTAAGCAAGTCTGAAATCTCAAATGTAACAAACAAACACCCAAATGGCAACGGCACCAAATTGATAGTAAGATTTTAACTAGTTCTCAATTCCTTAAAGTACTATCATGTCATTGTAGTATTTAAGGTGTCAATCCAAATGGGTGTGATGCTAGCAATCAATATGCAATCAGCTATCACAGAGTCAAGTCAAGCAATAACAGGTTTGATGTTGTTAACAGTTCTAGTGATCATGCAGAAACAGAAATTCTAACAATAACAGGCAATATACTCGACCAACACAGCTTGAAGACAAGCACTGGGTGTGGTCGAGTATCAGGTCGAGTAACTTAACAGAAACTGTAAACTGGGTACTCGACTGCACAGTTTGTTACCAAACTACTGGGTGTGGTCGAGTACTTCAAATGAAACAGGCTAGAAATGATAAAACTAAACAACAAGTGACAAGATCAAGCAATCAAAAGTGATGTAAACAAAGAAATCAATTGGAAGAGAAATTCTCGAGGATGGGGTAATCGAGTAGTGAAGTCTCCTTAATCTAACAGGTGGTTAACATGCTCAACAAATTATCCCTAGACAACAAGTTCAATAACCAAATCAAAGTGCTACCGCAACAGAGATCCTCAAGCAAAGCTAGTCCCAGACTCAATCACCATTGACGAGAGCTAACTTAA
The DNA here is from genome assembly GCF_000004255.2 of Arabidopsis lyrata subsp. lyrata. Classification (NCBI taxonomy): domain Eukaryota; kingdom Viridiplantae; phylum Streptophyta; class Magnoliopsida; order Brassicales; family Brassicaceae; genus Arabidopsis; species Arabidopsis lyrata. Next base: position 7,239,023 of record NW_003302548.1, on the reverse strand, counting down.
CAGGCATTACGAAACAACAAGTCTAAGCCAAGACGCTCCCTATAACCAATACCTTGGTACAGAGCCACGAATCTCTGGAATTAGTGGTTCAGACATTTCATCGAACACCTTTTGGGTGCGGAAATGTCTGGGCTCAGATTCCAGTTGATCAGAAAGCAATTAGCATTAAGAACAACTAATCCAGAAAGGATCTACCAATCAAACTCAACCACCTATTAGATTAAAGATTCTAAGCTACTGTAACCCATCCTCAAGAACCCTAATCACTACTCAAAATTCATAACCAAGAACACAAACCCAGAAATACATAAAAACTTCATATTAGCAAGATCTCAACAAGATGAACAACTTTGTAGAAGAAATCAAAAGCAAATACTCAATAGATTAAGAGAAATCTGGATTACAAATATGAAGAAAGCACTAATTGTTCTCCAGAAATAAAAACTTAGTTCTGAAAATTAAGAGAAACAACCTATTTATAGTAAATACTAGGAAGCCCTAAAACACAAAACGACAAGGTTTTAAAGCAGTTTAAGAGAGTACTCGACCCTTGTGATCGAGTAGGAGCAATCGAGGAAAGTTGACGTCTTGGTGGATTCTTGCTCCAGTCATGATGTAATGCTTCATCCTCTTCTCTTCCTTATGCTCAATGTCTGGTTGAGTGCGGATCTGAGAGACTCTGAAGCTTGTGATCAAGTGGCTGTAAGGAGCGGGGATCAAGTGGTCAGTCGAGTAGGTGACTGGTGATGCAATCGAATGGTTCCTGGTGATGCAATCGAGTGGTCAATCGAGTTATTGAAGGAGCGTGTGCTCGACCACGAGATCGAGTGGCGGCTTGAAGATGCAGTCGAGTTATGGCATTGAAGATGTAATCGAGTACTCCAAGGAGGTGGTGATCGAGTGGTTCTGAGGAGAATCTGCTGGTGATGCTCGACTGCGTCTTCCACTTGGTGATGAGAAGATGTGGTCGAGTGGTTTTGCTGGAGGTTGCCTAGAGTGCTCGACTGAGTGCTCATTAGTAGCCCCAAATCACCTGAAAACCAAAGAAATGTGTAACATGCATGCAAAGCTATCCTAAACATGTAAAGTGACGACAAGTGATAAGAAATGGTATAAAACAGTGGTGAAATGATGCTAAATTGACGACAAATGAATGCTCGAAACAAGTAAAATATAGACATATCAACATGTAAACATCCACAAGTACTAAATCTATTTATACTTTTACATTACTCATATGAGTAATGTTTAGGGATTTAGTAAAATATCTATATTACTTGACTTTAGCAAAGTTTTTCTACCTAAAACACTTTTATAACCTCTATAACACTAATATGAGTGTTTGTGGGTGATATATATCACCATTTTTTATCACAATTAATGTGAAGATTTCTAAATTTTGTCTTGTGACTAATATAAAACAATCACAAATGAGTCGCTAAATTGGGACTAGTTTGGGACCCCTGCCCATTTAGCGACTGTTTTGGGACGTATCTTCTGACTATTTACCGACAAATATAGCGACCATTTAGCTACGCTTTATGAAATTTCTATGATTTTGGCTAAGTGTTTGGGCGGTTTCGATTCTCCCCATTTTTTTTGGTTTGTCACTAGTTTGCGACTAAAGAGCAACTAATACACTTAATTATTAGGTTAAAACAAAGTCGATTCTTCATTTTCTAATTTCCCCCAAATTCGATCTAGGGTTTTCTCTTTCCCGACGATTTTTGATTCTTCGTCTCAAATCTCCTGAAATCTTCTCAAATCTCCTCAATTCTTTGAATCTCAGTCCCAAATCACTTCTTTCCTTTCCTCTGGTTAGAATCTGAGTTCCAAACCCTAAATTTCGACTCAAATCTCAGTCCAATTCTGCGATTTTCATGGCGCCTGAAAGTAAATCATCACGAGGCCGCGGTGGGGGCCAGAACATCAGGGCAGTAGCCGCTGGAGGAGTCTAGAAGGCCAGAGCAGTAGCCGCTGGAGGAGTCCAGAAGGCCAGAGCAGTAGCTGCTGGAGGAGGCCAGAACAGTGGAGTAGTAACCGCTGTAGGGGGCCAGACCAGTAACGGCGGAGGGGGCCAGACCAGTAGCCACGGAGGGGGCCAGACTAGTAGCCGCAGAAGGGGCCAGACCAGCAGACCAGTAGCGTCTTGAGTCCAAACCTATGTTGGTCAGAGACCACCACTCACTACGAATGGGGTCAGAGTATCTTCTCACTCATCGAACCCATCGGCCACACAGTCTGCGACCCAATCCCATGCGACTCGTCCTCTCAGTTGACAGACTCCTCCTCCTTAGTCGCAACATCAGCCACATCCACAGACTCCTCCTCCTCAGCCGCAACATCAGCCACATCCACCGTCTCCTCCTCCCCAGCCTCTACCGGAACATGATGTGAATCACCAAGTGATACAACAAAACCAAGACCTTGGAGATGATGTGGAGGATGAAGTAGGAAACGAAGATTACCAAGAGAACCCTAATCCAAATGAAGACTACCAAGAAATGCTGGATCGTTTCCTATTCCTTCCAGGCCGAGAACATCTACCACTTCTGACTGGAGACCCAATCCCAGGCGTTTAAACATTGTGGTATAAACTCTGTGTCCCTCAGTCTAGTATTTTTTTTGAATGTGAATTGTTTTTGAATGAGAATTGTTTTTGATAAGTCTGAGCATTGCTTTTGATAAGTCTGAGCATTGTTTGATAAGTCTGAGCATTGTTTTGGATAAATCTGATATAATTTTTTTTCAAGAAGTCTGAGCATTGCTTTTGATAAGTCTGAGCATTGTCTGATAAGTCTGAGCATTGTTTGATAAGTCTGAGCATTGTTTTGGATAAGTCTGATAGAATTGTTTTTGAAGAAGTCTGAGCATTTTTTGAATTTTGTTTGAGCAGTAGTTTGAATAAGTGTGAGCATTGTTTTTGAATAAGTATGAGCCTTGTTTGAATAAGTCTGAGCATTGTTTTTGAATCTGAGAATTATTTTTGAATTAGTCTAAGCATTGTTTGAATTAGTCGTCTGAGCATTCTTGATTAGCTTAAGATGTCTCCTTAGTTGGTTTACATAAAAACAGTCAATATGCTTGTATGTTTGATTTAATAATGGATTTGAATATGCTTATATGTCTATAATCAAACAGTCCCTGTGTCTATATGCTTATATGTACACTTGCTCCTTAATTCTAAAAGGACAGTCAAGCCTCATACGTTTATCTTCTGTACTTGCAATGTGTTTGCTATATTAGAGTCTTGTTTATTTAACTAATCTGTTGAGTACATTAGAGTGTCCTAAGTTGTTTGCTTTATCTACTAATAGCCTGTTATTGTAACAGGTTTAACCGGCACAAAGGGAGGCTGTCCCGAGCGATTTCCAGAATCTTTAGGAGGAAGTTTGATGGGCCTTACTACAGCTGGAAGGTTACTCCGGTACACAAACGAGAGAGATATTTCAGGACTTTTACGGTAATGACACACACACACACACACACACATATATATATATATATATAGCTTTCATTCTCTCTTGCTGTAGTATACTTGACTTAGTCTGTTATAACTAACTTACTGTTTTGTGTTATGTAACGGGAGTTTAATTGGGATATTGGAATTATTGCCCTTGTGAGAGAAGGATTCTTGGTTATAGCCAAGAAACGGATGAAAGGGATTGTCAGTCAAGTGAAGAAGACATGTGTACAACCAACTTGGATTGGTAAGACACTTTGGGCTAAGATGCAGCAGTTTTGGAAAACCGCTGATGCTATAGAGAAGAGTGAGAATGCTTGATAATAGATTTTTCACTCAATTAAACCTAAAACACTATCGTGTCGTTGTAGTATTTTAGGGTGTCAATCCAATCTAGTGTGATGCAAACAAATGAGATGTGATCAGAATTTGCTAAGTCAAGCCAAGCAGAGAGTTGTTGTTTTCTAATAATCCTAATGCGAAATAACATAAATAAAATGAAACTGCAATGTAAACTAGCAATAGCAGGCAGTTGAATAACAAAGCAGGTAAGATAGCAGGCAATCAAATGGATGAGAGATTCCTAAGGACAGGGTAATCGAATAGCGTGGTCTCCTTAATCTATTTAGACGGTTGACAAAACTTCACAGAAGCTATCCCTTGACAACAAGTTCAAAAGCAAATCAATTCACCACCGCGATAGAAATTCTCAAGCAGAGCTAGACACAGACCTAATCACCATTAGCGATCTCTAACTAAGCAGGCAATACCGAATCAACTTGTTAAAGCCAATACCCGCTCTAAACGGCCAATACCTTGGGATAGAGACGAGTATCTCTGGAATTAGTGGATCAGACATTCCATCAAACACCTTTTGGGTGCGGGAATGTCTGGATTCATTTTCCAGTTGATCAGAAAGGAAGAAGCAATAAGCGCAACTAATCCAGAAGGGATTCAAACAATCTAAACTCAACCATCTAAATCGACTAAGACAACCACGACTACTCTATCCCATCCTCAGAAATACAATTCACTACTCAGACATAATCAAAAACAATAGCAATGAAACGATTGAAAACATGATAACAAGAAATGATAAAGACTGAAACAAAAACTGAATTATAAAATACTTGAAAGCAAATACAAAGTCGCAGGAAGAACACACTGCGGCTACCAAAACGAGTCTAGGTAAAAACTGAAAATAAAGACTGGATGCCCTAGGGAAAACCCTTAGAGGCTGCTTATATAAGCGAAAAAAGTTAAATAAGGAAAGTTCGGGATAGTGGTCTTCATAATGAGACTTTGCGATCAAGCATCTGATGGGCTGAAATGGGCTTCCCTGTGATCGAGTGAAACTGATCAAACTGGGCTTCGGGAACTCCGTCTTGCGATCGAGTGGTCTGTAGTGAAGACGAGATGGAATGGTCCAGCGACCTTGCGATCGAGTGGTGCGATCGAGTAGATGATGTGAGGTGGTGATCGAGTGGTTTCTTCAGCTTCTCTTCTCTTCCGTATGCTCGGCTTGTCTGGTTGAGTGAGGAATGAGTAGATGGGCTTCTGATGACAAGGTGGTGATCGAGTGGTGTAGAGTGGGTGATCCCTCCGGGCTTGCGATCGAGTGAAACTAAGCTGCTGGCTTCTCCGGGGTTGTGATCGAGTGATATGTCCTTCATGACAGCTTCTGCTCGATCTTGCGATCGAGTGGTTTCTTCTGAAATTGCTCCGGGGTTGTGATCGAGTGGTTTTGCCCTTTATGACAGTTTCTGGGGTTGTGATCGAGTGCTTTTGCCCTGTCAGGGCTCCGAGGTTGCGATCGAGTGCTTTGGCTGAGGGAGTGATTGAGCGTTCTGAATTTCTGTTCTGTTTCTCCTCTGTTTGAACTCCAAAAGCATCCAAAGTACCTGAAAACAACCAAATATGCGATGCACATGCAATCCTAATGCAAAAACGTCCTAAATATGCAAAACACACTAAAACGTCTACTAATGAGATGAAATGTGATTGAAACAATGACAAAGTGATGAAGAATGAATGCTTAAATCATGCAAATTATAGACATATCAACTCCTCCAAACTTAGTCTTTGCTTGCCCTCAAGCAAACAAGAAAACATAAGCGGGAGGAGAGGTTTGAAGTTGGGGACTCAGAACCAAAACACTTGATGAAGTAATTAAGCTCAATGTCCAAGTTAATAGTTCTAAGATGCGAGGTGAACGACTTCTACATAAAAACTTTAGCCATGCTCTGTCAAGATCCAACTCACACTCAATTGCATAATGCGTCAAAATCAACCAATCCCTTTAACATTCATTAAGTTCAAAATCATGAATCAAGCTGTGCAACGTTAGTAAACTCGTTTGGCGAAGGACAGGTTATGAGACAAAGATGGTCCCTTTAAGGTGGTTCAGATTTTAATAACAGGAGACTCTCAATAAGAATAAACTGAGCTTTAGAAGAATGCTAAAGGTAAGTGCCAACCTATGCATACAAGAATAGCATCCCATCTACCCAATGACATAAACTGTGAATAGCAAGTAGATGGTCCTATTTCTAAACCCATTGATGATCCTAAGTCTACCCTTTTGCACTAAAGGCATATTTCGATATTTTTCTTGGATCAATCTGTCTTTTCTTTTCTTTGGCTCTTGTTCTTAAGGAGAAACTTTCTTATACTCTATGAGTCTAGTCTAGTGAATTAGTTTTTCTTAAACTCTTATGGCTCTTATAATCTTTTCTGTTTTTGTTGCCATCTTTTTTTTAGAGCATAACTTAACAATTCTTTACTTCCCAAATATTCACTAGACCTGAGTATGATTTTCAGCTTCCTTCTCCTAAAGACTTTAACCCGTTTTTTTTTTCTTTTTCTTTTCACACTCAATCTCAATCCCAAATAAGTTCCCACCTAGTCCTACCAAGTCCGAAAACGCGGATTGGAACTACATGAGATACTACTCTTGTCGGCTCAAACCTAACACGTTCTACCAAGCTCAATCCTGAAATAGGCCTCACATGCTCTCACAAATAACATGGCTTGAAAGAAGGGTTGGTTAAGGGTGGGGAAACTACTCCAATAACAGAAGCAGCTACTTGGATTAACAAGAGTGGTGAATAAGTGAAAGAAAATCCAAGTATGTATTCTATCCACGAGTTCAAAACCGATGCAAACATGATAATTATAAGTCAGATTCAAGTTCAAATTGACAGGTAAAGGTTTCATGACATGCTATCGAGTGGTTTCTATAGAACATGGTGCGGTTTTACTTCAAAGTCATTCAAATGCATCAGACAACTAGTAACGAGGGCATTGAGTTTATTCAGTAAATCAACATGCTTACAAGGTTATTTCCTCATTATCCCTTATGCATATGCAACAATCCTAAATGAAGCACTCTAGACTCGATCCTAAATGCAATGCAGCTACATGAGCACTCTGTTTTTGTGGAATACATTTTCAGAAATTTTCAAATTTTTTTGTTGTTTTCTATGTTTTAGATGATATGCAGACTCAAATGATATTCACAAAAAACAAGTCAAATACGTCTTGAACCCTCCCCCAAACTTAAATTACACAGTCCCTTGTGTAATAAAAATTTGTGAAAGAATTCAAGATAAACACAAGAAACAAAAACAAAAACGGTATTTACAATTGTGTTTTGGTGTGTTACCTCAGGAAAATTGCCTGGAGATGTAGTCATTCATCTCCGCTTGAGTGTAATCCGTAGGCATGACAGGTCCTAGCTGCGCTTCCACCATCTCTTCATCATTGTGCTCAATTGCAACCCCAGCAGGTTGTTGAACTCGGCGATCATGCGATCTCCTCCTTGACATTACTCGCCCTTTGCTTGATGCACGAACTATCTTCGCATTCTTCCTCCTCTTGTGTTCTCTGGTCTCGTGAGATGAGTGCCTTTCGGGTTCTTGCGGAGCGGCGCGTTCTCTCTGTTGATAGGCGGATTGCCTTGGCGGGGCTATGTCATGGCGCCTGGACGGCATGTCTTCGGGCGGGTTGTCTCCTGCGACGGCAGTAGTCGATGATGTGCAGCTGAGGGCCTTAATACACTTTTTGATGATTTTGTCCTGAAACTTGCACCATTTTTGAACTAGACTGAGCTTCTGGTGTGATTCAGCGAGACTCTTACTTTCTCGTGAAGGAGGCTTGTGTTCTTCGAAGTGAAACCTGCTTGTGTCATACTTCTCCCAGCTAATCTCTTCATTGTCGCTCTGTTCTTCTACTTCTTCAGCAACATTTCTGGATGAAGAGCCTCCAATCACAGCATGGAGGGTTTTATCCTTCTTACTCTTTCCCGTTTTGTTGCTCTTACCCATCTGCGAATAACTTCAAAGTTAGTTACGGTAAGTACAAGGCGCTGGCCAAGTTGCGTGATTCCGAGTTAGCGAGGTCGGCATCGAAGGCCAGGAAGGAGGTTAAGGGACGCGGGATGGAATTGATCCAAGGGGCCTGAAAGACCCCGATCCGGACTGCCTAAGTCCGGAGAGGTTCTCTCCGACCAAATCATTAAGTGATCCGATCCTTAGTCAAATTTTAGGGCCATTTCCTTAAGACAATCCGATTTACGATATTCTGAGATTCATTACTTAGAGTCAATATGCGATAATAGAGTAAACAAAGAATCGGATACTTTATTAGATACTTAAAAGGATTCGATACAACTTATGAGTTTGCATATAAGCTATTACAAGTCATATAATCGATCCTATTCTACCCGATTCATCACCACCCATCTTCCCGGCCTTGAGTCTCTCACGCCTAAGCCAAGTCCTTCCCACGATCACCATCCTTTCCTGAAAGTCAAAGAGGCATAAGTATCCGTTTTACTTATTATATGCAAGTCCATGCAATGCTCTCTAGGCCTTTTAACCACCCGGAACGAAGAACAGATCGGAGAGTGGAAGTATGCGCATCAGTTCGGCCGATTCACGGTAGATCTTCACAGATCCGCCGATCCTCCGCCGAGCCGCATCCCCATTTCAACCGATCCGCCATTCGAACCAAGTTTATGCATGATATGAATGATTCCCCGATACTACAATATCACCCTAATCGTTCTGGACTTCTTCTAAGTCATCGGACCAATCCCTAGGCTAGATCGTACGTATCAAATCTCCTTAGGTTCGGACACAAAGTCTAGAACCGTCTCACCTTCGATCGCACCGATCGTAACTCTCTCTTAAGTGTTTTCTCTCAAAATGTTCTCCGAGAGTTTCTGTATTTTTCCCTAAGTTTTTCCGTGTCTGAAATCGTCCCAAACGCCTTGTATTTATAGAGTTTCGTTCAGAAACCGTTTCTCTAACCGTTCTCTAGAAGGCGCCCATTCGGTCCATAACCGCCCGTTGGTAACCGTCATCCGTAACCGCCCAACCGCTCTTCCGTAACCGCCCAACCGTCCTTCCGTAACCGCCTAACCGTCCAACCGTCGGACAGTTACCCAAGCTTAGCTGAGCTACCCGGCAGCTGGTCGAGCTAGCTGAGCTACCCGACAGTTACCCGAGCTTAGCTAAGCTACCCGGAAGTACTTCGAGCTTAGTTGAGCTATGCGGGAGCTGGTTTGGCTACTTAACGTTCATTATTCTCTTTATCCGAGCTGATGGGCAGCTCCAATCTAGACTTGTCCGAGTTTCTCCTCCTTTTCTCGGACCAAGTCTCATCCGACGATCCTATTGAGGATCGCGGGCGTTACAAGTCTCCCCCCCTTGAATGGGATTCGTCCCCGAATCCGATTCAAGTTGATCTTTACCCATCTCTCTAAACCACTTAGGAAAATCAGCCATCATTTTATTTTCGGTTTCCCAAGTAGTTTCTTCGCGGCCTCCACAATCCCATAACACTTTTATCATGCTTATCTTTTGCCGCCTTGTCCCCTTTTCCATTCGATCAACGATCCGAATTGGATTTGCTTCCACCGTTAAGTTTTCTTTTAACTCCGAAGGAACATCTTCTACTCGCTCCTCGTGTTCACTTAGGCATTTCCTTAGTTGTGAAACGTGGAAAACCTTGTGAAACGCATCTAACTTCGGCGGAAGTTTGAGTTTGTATGCCACAGCCCCTACTCGTTCGATCACCTTGTATGGGCCAACGTACCTTGGACTCAACTTTTTCCTTGTTGAAAATCGTCCTTTACCCTTATACGTTACGGCCTTAAGATACACCAAGTCTCCTACTTGGAATTCCAATTCCTTACGACGCTTATCCGCATAGCTTTTCTGTCGGTCTTGTGCTTCCTTTAGTTTGATCTTTAGGAACTTCATCTTTTCGGTGGTTTCATCCATAATCTTTGGACCGAACAACATGTGTTCGCCCACTGGTGTCCAACATAGCGGTGTCCGACATGCTCGTCCGTATAACGCCTCGTAAGGTGACATACCAATACTAGCTTGATAACTATTGTTATAGGCAAATTCCACCAACCTTAAGTACTTCTCCCAATTCCCACCCCAATCTAAGACACATGCACGCAACATGTCCTCAAGGGTTTGAATCGTCCGTTCAGATTGCCCATCCGTTTGCGGGTGGTAAGCAGTACTTAAGTTCACCCTCGTTCCTAAGGCTTTTTGAAAAGCCTTCCAGAAATGCGATGTGAACCGTGTATCACGATCCGACACAATGCTTACCGGCACTCCGTGTAATCGTACTATCTCCTCGATATACCTTGCGGCTATATCTTCGGCTCCATCCATTTCGGAAATTGCTATGAAGTGTGCCGACTTAGTTAATCTGTCCACCACCACCCAAACCGCATTGTGCTTAGACTTTATCCCCGTAGGCAACCCGGTAACAAAGTCCATCGTTACATGGTCCCATTTCCATTCGGGCATGGGTAAGTTTTGTACTAACCCACTTGGTACTTGATGTTCCGCCTTGACAAGTTGGCACGTCGAACACTTGGCAACCCATTCGGCTACATCCTTCTTCATTCCCACCCAATGGTAATACCTTTTTAGGTCTCGGTACATCTTATTGGACCCGGGGTGAATCGGGAACTTTGATTGGTGTGCTTCTTTAAGGATTTCCCCCTTCAAACCTTTGTCATTCGGCACACATACACGACCGTTCACCACTATGGTACCATTGTTCGATGTTTGGTACTCCGTTTTATTGTTCTTTGCCCAAGTTTTCAACTCCGCGTCCTTCTCTTGGGCCAAACGAATTCTACTAAGTAGATCGGCTTGATCAGCCGCGCCTAAACCCAATGGTTCAAGATCCTTGGATAACGCATTAACATGCAATGTCCCCATCATGTTAACCAAGTCCACTTGGTTTTTCTCCGCTTCTACGTCGAAACGTCTCCTACTTAAGGCATCGGCGACTTGATTTGCCTTTCCCGGATGGTAGGCAATATCTAAGTCGTAATCCGCCACAAATTCCATCCACCTTCTTTGCCTTAGATTCAACTCCGGCTGAGTGAATATGTACTTAAGACTCTTGTGGTCCGTGAAGATTTGGACTTTGGCTCCATAAAGATATGATCGCCAAATCTTCAAGGCAAACACCACCGCGGCCATCTCCAAGTCATGCGTAGGGTAATTCCCTTCGTGTTTACGCAATTGCCTTGAAGCATAAGCGATTACACTACCCTTTTGCATCAATACGCATCTTAGTCCCGTGATCGATGCATCCGTATAGACCATGTAAGGTTCACCTTCTTCCGGCAATACCAATACCGGAGCGCTTGTTAGCATAGCCTTCAACTCGGAGAAACTCTTCTCACATTCCTCCGACCATTGAAACTTAGTATCTTTCCCGGTTAGTCGAGTCATCGGTTGGGACATACTCGCTAAGCCTTTTACGAACCTTCGGTAATACCCCGCCAACCCGAGAAAACTCCTAATCTCCGTGGCATTCCTTGCTCGTGGCCAATCCTTGATGGATTTGATTTTCTCCGGATCTACGGACACTCCTTGTTCCGATACTATGTGTCCGAGGAATCCGATACTCCTTTGCCAAAATGAGCATTTGCTTAACTTTGCAAATAACTTCTGTTCCCTTAACCGTTCTAGCACCGCCCTTAGATGATTTTGATGAGTTTTCCAATCCTTGGAATAGACAAGTATGTCATCGATGAAGATGATCACAAACTCATCTAAGAATTCTCAGAAAACACTATTCATCATCTTCATAAAGGCTGCCGGTGCATTGGTTAGTCCGAATGGCATCACTACGAACTCATAGTGGCCATATCTCGTCCGGAAGGCCGTCTTCCGAATATCAGATGGTTCTATCGGAATTTGATGGTATCCCGACGCCAAGTCTATCTTTGAGAACCACCTAGCACCTCCGAGTTGATCCAACAACTCATCTATCCGGGGTAATGGATATTTGTTCTTAATCGTAACTTTATTCAATCCCCGATAGTCAATGCATAGCCTAAAGCTACCATCCTTTTTCTTTACAAACAAGACCGGTGCACCCCATGGTGAACTACTTGGTCTAATAAATCCTTTATCCAACAACTCCTCCAATTGTTTCTTTAGCTCCGCCATTTCTGCCGGTGCCATCCGGTATGGAGCTTTAGATATAGGAGTTGTTCCCGCTTCGAGTTCAATGGTGAATGGATCAAACCGGTCGGGTGGCAAGCCACTTACGGCCTCAAACACATCCGAGAACTCTTTTGCGATCAGAATATCTTTCAACTCCGCACTTGCTCCAACTTTGTGGGTTGTGATCGTGGCTATGTATGCCTCACACCCTTTCTCAAGCATCCTTTCCGCTTGGATTGCCGAGATTACTAAACTTCCCGAAGTTGTCCTTATTCCTTGGAATTTCAACATTCCTTCCTCCCTCTCAAATTGAATCCGTCCTCGGTGACAATCTATGTGTGCCTTATACTTTCCCAACCAGTTCATACCCAAAATAACATCGTGTTTCTTGAGTTGGACTACGATTAGGTCCGTTGGCATATTTACACCGTTGACTACAACCGAGATTCCCCGAACAACACCAGACGGATACATTACTTGTCCGCCGGCTGCTCTAACCATTCCATATTCGGTGTTTGGTTCTTTCTTGAACCCACCTTTTTCAACCATCTCGGAACTCACAAAACAATGTGTAGCTCCGGAATCAAATAAGGTATGTGTTTCTACATCACCTATACACAAGGTCCCTACACATTCCCCTAGAATGCTGAGTACCCCAATCCGTTTATGCATGATGCGATGCAATTTACGAATTAACATTAAGATCACAAGGACTTACCAGTGATCGCCCTGAAGTTTCCGGCATTGTTAGCATCTTCCGACAGTTCGTAAACTCGTGGTGCTATGGCCTGCTTTTCCACTTCCAGCTTCGGACACTCCCTCTTAAAGTGTCCCGCTTTCCCACAATGGTCACAAGTCCTTGGTTCTTCAGCGAGATCTTTTGGTCGCCCCGAATCCATCATTGGACAGTTTTGAATCCCGTGGTCCTTACTTCCACACCGGCCACATGCACCAATGGCCTTCCAGCAAATCCCACCATGATTCTTTCCACAAGTCAAGCATTCTCCGCGCTTAGCTCCCGACTTAGTGTCATCCACCTTGTCCCATTTCCTCTTCTTATCCGCGGACTTGCTTGGTTGGCTAGAACGATTCGGAAACTTCTCACGATTCACGAGTTTTTCTTCCTCAATTCCGATTTCGATCATAGCCGCCCTTTCCACCAATTCGGAGACCGAATTAAAGGTACGGATTAAGCAATGGTTACGGATCTCCACCCTTAACCCGCGGATGAAACGGCGCACTTGAGACTGCTCATCCTCGAGCTCTCTTCCCACATATCGCCTAAGGCGATTGAACTCTTCATCGTATTCTCGCACCGTTCGGTTGCCTTGTATCAAATCCAAGTAGGCACACTCAAGCCGATCCCATGCCTCCGGAGGGAAAAACTTCTTGTTAAACTCCTCCTCAAAGTCCGAAAAGGTTTGGATTTGATCACCCTTACGTTTCTCCACGGTCAGCCACCAGTTATGCGCGTCTCCTTCCAAGAAGTGAATCGCAATGTCCTTCCGGTAATCCTCCGGGCACCGAGTGGAGTTAAAGTTTCTTTTGAGCCGAGTCCTCCACTCATCCGCCACGATCGGGTCGGAACTCCCCGTGAAGTGACTTGTTCCCAACTTCGAGACGTGCTGAAGTAAACTCAAGTAGTCTCCCCTCTTCCTTGAAGAGTTGTTAGGCACATTGACCTCAACAATCCCCACATCTACATCCGCATCTACGTCCGTTTTGTTCTCCTTCACTTGCACCACAGGATCCGGTACAAGTGCCTTAGTCAATGCGGCCATTTGTACCATCATAGCCTTCATCGTTCCCATGATC
>NW_003302548.1:7222013-7225150 GCF_000004255.2 Arabidopsis lyrata subsp. lyrata | reverse complement strand
AACCCCGCATGCCCAAGAAAACTTCTGATATCTTTCACAGTCTTGGGTGGCTGCAACTGCACCATCACATCTACCTTGGCTTTGTCAACTTCTATCCCTTTTTCTGATATTTTGTGCCCCAAGACAATTCCTTCTCTGACCATGAAGTGGCATTTCTCCCAGTTTAGCACCAGGTTTGTCTCCTCACATCTCTTGAGTACCCTGCACAGATTAAGCAGACAGGAGGAGAAAGAAGAGCCATACACGGAAAAATCATCCATGAACACCTCAACCATCTCCTCTATTAAATCGGAGAAGATAGAAGTCATGCACCGCTGAAAAGTGGCGGGTGCATTACAAAGCCCAAAAGGCATTCGCCTATAAGCGAAAGTTCCATAGGGACATGTGAACGTAGTTTTCTCTTGATCATCGGGGTGAATAGGAATTTGGAAAAATCCGCTATACCCATCTAGAAAACAGTAATAGGGGTGATTTGCTAATCTTTCTAGCATTTGGTCAATGAAGGGTAAAGGGAAGTGGTCTTTCCTAGTGGCAGCATTAAGCTTCCTATAGTCAATACACATCCTATGTCCAGTTATTGTCCTAGCGGGTATCAGTTCATCTTTAGAATTTTTAATGACCGTCATTCCTCCCTTTTTAGGGACACAGTGGACAGGAGACACCCAAGTGCTATCAGATATAGGGTAGATTACACTTGCATCTAATAGTTTAAGTATCTCTTTCTTTACCACTTCTTTCAGATTTGGGTTTAATCTCTTCTGGGGTTCAATGCTAGAATATGATTCGTTTTCTAGATAAATTCTATGAGTGCACAAAGTAGGTGAAATACCTTTGATATCATCTAGCGAATACCCTATAGCTCTCCTATACTTTTTTTAGTTCAGTTATCAGCAAATTTACTTGTTCAGCATTTAGTTCATCATTTACTATAACAGGATAAGTGGAATTACTACCAAGAAAAACGTACCTTAGCCTTTCTGGAAGCGGTTTCAGGTCGATTTTGGGTGCCTTGAGCTCAGACCAATCGTCAGATGTTGATTCAGAGTCAAGGTTTGCATCATGACTGAGTGACGCGAACAAGTGGTTGTGAATACCATGCGATCGAGTGGTTTTGTCGAGAGAAAAATCCTCCTCGCGATCGAGTACAGCCAGTTCCTCAAAGTCCTCTGGGTCATCAGCTTCCTTATGCATGTCCATTAGCTTCTGGTATCCCAAAGTTTTCAAATGCAAGTCCCCATTGTTGCATTCCTGGGTCAGAGCGCTCTTTAGGTAGTCCTCCTGTGCTAGCTCCTCCAATAGCTCATCAGCTAAAAATTCCATCTCCTCAATTCCAGAAAACCTTACTCTCTATCGTAAGCTTTTTCATTGTGTTGGCGATGTCGAAAGTCATGCGGAGATCCTTTCCAAGGTTAAGGTCGATCTTTCCTTTCTTGACATCAATAATGGCGCCTGCTGTAGCTAAAAATGGTCGTCCCAAGATCAATGGATCCTTAGGCTCTTCGTCCATTTCTAACACCACGAAGTCTGTAGGTACTTCCACGGCACCTATCCTGACTGGTAAATCCTCTAAAAGGCCATGAGGTATTCTGATGGATCTGTCTGCTAGAATCAGAGAGATATTGCAAGCTTTATATTTGCCGAAACCTAGTCTTTTTGCAACTGAGAGAGGCATGAGGCTCACTGATGCACCTAGATCGCAGAGGCATCTGTTGAATGCTAAAGGACCTAATGAACATGGTAGAGTGAACGAGCCAGGGTCTCCCAATTTCGTAGGTATGATCTTTCGTTGGATAATTGCACTGCACTCATGACTCAATACCACCATCCCTTGGACTTCTTTGATCCTCTCTGTGATCATATCTTTCACGTACTTGTGAGAGTCTGGTATCAACGCAAGGCAATCTACCAGAGGCATTGTGATTTCAAGATCCCTCAGCTGTTTTTCTAGGAGGGTTTGGTACTTCTTGACGAGCACTTTCTTGAATCGACCAGGGAATGGAAGCGGGGGTTTATAAGGTGGAGGGACAAAGACTGTATCCTTGGTTTTTGCAGCAACCGGTTTTTCAACAGGGGGAACGATAGGCGGAGCTTGTGATTGAGTAGGTTGGTTTACAAGAATCGGTTCTTCGATTGTTTTATCAGCCAAAACGTTATCTTGATAAAAATCCTCCTCCTCTTGAACCACACTGTCCTTAGTGTTTTGAGTAGGATTTTCCCTGGTGGGCAATTGTCTTCCGCTTCTTAGATTGATTGCATGAGCATACTCCTGTGAGCTATGCACTCCTTTTCCTGAAAGATGTCCTGTTTTATTTGAAGCGGATGTCGAAGCTGTCTTACCTTCCATGTTTTGTATCTTTGAGTTCAGTGATTCAAACTTGCTAGTAAGATCATTGAAGTTGCAATCGACTTTGTTGTTTAATTCGGCTAACTTCTTTGCGATTTCCATCGCTCCGGTGGCTTGCCCTTGAAGTATCTGTTGGACCATGTTCTTTATATCAGAATCCGGGGGCGAAGGTGCTTGATGTTGCTGTGATGGGAAACCAGGTGGTGGTTGCTGTTGTTGATATCCTCCCTGGAACTGCTGCTTTGGAACGAACCCTTGACCTTGGTTGTATGGAACAAACGATTTGGGTTGTTGTTGCTGCTGCTGCTGAGAAGGATAAACTTGGTCTTGAGGGTTGGCAACGTTGTTGCTTCTGTATGACAGATTCGGGTTTGGTCTGTAGTTATTGTAACCCTTGTTGTAGCCACCTTGGTTCTGAATGTAACTGATTTCAGCAGACTGATCATTCTCCCCCTCTTGGACTTGGAATTGTTCATCTTCAGAGACGAAGTGAACATGCGTCTGTTGCACTTGCAGGAGCTTGTCAAGTTTGTCATTGAGAGCTTTCATCTCTTTGCGGTGCTTGTCATCAGTGTCAGTACTAGTGCGGATGCTTCTGTCATAATCCTCGTTGTAATTGCCATCCGACTGAGCTAAGTTTTCAACGAGCTCCCACCCTTCTCCAACGTCTTTGTTGAGGAAGTTCCCATTGGAAGCGGTGTCCAAGCAACATCCTTATCTTGGGAAGACGCCTCTGTAGAGTGGGCTGAAAAAAAAAACTTTTCCAAACCCTAATGAAGGCATTTGGGGGGAT
>NW_003302548.1:7194002-7221748 GCF_000004255.2 Arabidopsis lyrata subsp. lyrata | reverse complement strand
AATGTCAGTATCTTGTGTAAAAAAACGAACTTGATCTTAACGATTCTAATGATCTCAAATATAGCAAACAAACACTAAACTGGCAACGGCGCCAAATTGATAATAGATTTTTCACTCAATTAAACCTAAAACACTATCATGTCGTTGTAGTATTTTAGGGTGTCAATCCAATCTAGTGTGATGCAAACAGATGAGATGTGATCAGAATTTGCTAAGTCAAGCCAAGCAGAGAGTTGTTGTTTTCTAATAATCCTAATGCGAAATAACAGAAATAAAATGAACTGCAATGTAAACTAGCAATAGCAGGCAGTTGAATAACAAAGCAGGTAAGATAGCAGGCAATCAAATGGATGAGAGATTCCTAAGGACAGGGTAATCGAATAGCGTGGTCTCCTTAATCTATTTAGACGGTTGACAAAACT
This sequence comes from Arabidopsis lyrata subsp. lyrata, assembly GCF_000004255.2. NCBI lineage: Eukaryota > Viridiplantae > Streptophyta > Magnoliopsida > Brassicales > Brassicaceae > Arabidopsis > Arabidopsis lyrata. Next base: position 7,221,326 of record NW_003302548.1, on the reverse strand, counting down.
TCACAGAAGCTATCCCTTGACAACAAGTTCAAAAGCAAATCAATTCACCACCGTGATAGAAATTCTCAAGCAGAGCTAGACACAGACCTAATCACCATTAGCGATCTCTAACTAAGCAGGCAATACAGAATCAACTTGTTAAAGCCAATACCCGCTATAAACGGCCAATACCTTGGGATAGAGACGAGTATCTCTGGAATTAGTGGATCAGACATTCCATCAAACACCTTTTGGGTGCGGGAATGTCTGGATTCATTTTCCAGTTGATCAGAAAGGAACAAGCAATAAGCGCAACTAATCCAGAAGGGATTCAAACAATCTAAACTAAACCATCTAAATCGACTAAGACAACCACGACTACTCTATCCCATCCTCAGAAATACAATTCATTACTCAGACATAATCAAAAACAATAGCAATGAAACGATTGAAAACATGATAACAAGAAATGATAAAGACTGAAACAAAAACTGAATTATAAAATACTTGAAAGCAAATACAAAGTCGCAGGAAGAACACACTGCGGCTACCAAAACGAGTCTAGGTAAAAACTGAAAATAAAGACTGGATGCCCTAGGGAAAACCCATAGAGGCTGCTTATATAAGTGAAAAAAGTTAAATAAGGAAAGTTCGGGATAGTGGTCTTCACAACGAGACTTTGCGATCAAGCATCTGATGGGCTGAAATGGGCTTCCCTGTGATCGAGTGAAACTGATCAAACTGGGCTTCGGGAACTCCGTCTTGCGATCGAGTGGTCTGTAGTGAAGACGAGATGGAATGGTCCAGCGACCTTGCGATCGAGTGGTGCGATCGAGTAGATGATGTGAGGTGGTGATCGAGTGGTTTCTTCAGCTTCTCTTCTCTTCCGTATGCTCGGCTTGTCTGGTTGAGTGAGGAATGAGTAGATGGGCTTCTGATGACAAGGTGGTGATCGAGTGGTGTAGAGTGGGTGATCCCTCCGGGCTTACGATCGAGTGAAACTAAGCTGCTGGCTTCTCCGGGGTTGTGATCGAGTGATATGTCCTTCATGACAGCTTCTGCTCGATCTTGCGATCGAGTGGTTTCTTCTGAAATTGCTCCGGGGTTGTGATCGAGTGGTTTTGCCCTTTATGACAGTTTCTGGGGTTGTGATCGAGTGGTTTTGCCCTGTCAGGGCTCTGAGGTTGCGATCGAGTGCTTTGGCTGAGGGAGTGATTGAGCGTTCTGAATTTCTGTTCTGTTTCTCCTCTGTTTGAACTCCAAAAGCATCCAAAGTACCTGAAAACAACCAAATATGCGATGCACATGCAATCCTAATGCAAAAACGTCCTAAATATGCAAAACACACTAAAACGTCTACTAATGAGGTGAAATGTGATTGAAACAATGACAAAGTGATGAAGAATGAATGCTTAAATCATGCAAATTATAGACATATCAATGCTTCACAGTGCAGAAATTCTGATCGTGGCGGACTTGGAGTGCACAAACACTTAGCCAGTCAGAAATCTTTTATCCAAGTTCATCAAGAGATGGTAAGATGTTTCTTTCCATCTAAACACTTTACTTTTACAGAATTTCTAATATTTCTACACTTGATAATCTATTTGTCTTTCATTTTAGGAGGAAGAGTTGGGGCATCCAGTTTCACTTGGCGAAGTATTTATGAGAACGCATACTAGAGCTGATGGATCTTTTGTGGATCAAAAGTCTGAACAAGTAGCTAAGGCGTATACGAAGACACTTGAAGAGAGATTGGCTGAACTGGAAGAGGAGGGTCAGGATACTACAAAGATTTCCTTTGAACATTCTCAGCATCCTAGAGAACTCAACATTGATGAAATAAATGATATCTTCCTTAAGGTAATTCATTTATGTCTTAAGTTTACTGAATGTTTGTTTTTTGTCTTTACTTTAATGAATGTTTTTACTTTACTGAATGTTTGTTTTTTTGTTTCAGTGTACTCATACAGATGACCAAAGCAACCCTTATGGCCTTGGATCTCTTGCGGAGACCCTACACAAAAGAAAAAGGAAGGAGAGTTATGCGAGCTCTTCTTCTACAGTTATAGTTGTTGAGCTTCAAAATCAGCTACGGCGCAAGATCTCTGATCAGGATGCTGAAAATGCAAGACGTGATGCAGAGCACCGTACGTCTCGAGCTCGGTTCGCCAGCTTGGAGAAGCTAATCCTCCTTATGAAAGAAAAGGATCCTGACATGGCAGCCTTCATGTCTTCTTCTCTACTCCTGTAACCAGCAGTCATCATACCACCAACACACAAACAGGCACCCTTCCAATAACCACAGAAGCAGCAATCCAACCAGATGGACTCGCACCTGCTGCAACCACACCAGCCTCTCCTTTATCTAACACTGATTCAAACCCTATGAACTAGTCTTTTATTTGCTTATGTTTTTGTACTCTATAATACTTTGTTAGGATGGTTTTTATTAGTGTTTTTGAATGATAGATTATTTGCATTTGAAATCAGTATTGCAGGTTTGGGATTATTTGCATTTGAAATCAGTATTGCAGGTTTGGGATTATTTGCATTTGAAAGCGAATATGCAGGTTTGGGATTATTAACATGTTACCACTCTGTGACCAAACCAAATAACAAATGTGACCAATCTGTGACTAAACATTATTACAAGAAACTCCAAATCTAGTATCAAAATGGTTACTAATAGAAGACTCTTTTGCTACACAATAATGAGAGTCTTAAATTGGTCGCACATTATTAAGACTCTTATGCGACTAAATTGGTACTAAAAGATATATCGTCTGCGACTAATGTGGGACTAAATATTCGATCCAAGAACTCTTTCGTTTGAACCGAACAAGTCGCAAACTAGTTGCTAACTTACGTTTGTCGCTCTTTAGTCGGAAATTTACAACGAGATTAACCCGTCACAGATTAGTCGTTAATTTGCGACGCTATATTTTATGTTGGACAAGCGTCGCAAATTAGCGACTATCTTGGGACTGGAAAATGTTGCGACCGTTTTTTTGCGACTATCTTAGTTAGTCGTGCAAGCATCGCAAAACCCTATTTTGCGACCGTTTTGCAACCAATATGGGGGGTCGCAAATGACGTTTTTTCTTGTAGTCTAGTTTCTGTATGTCAGAAGTATAGCGTTTGTTAGAGGTCTTACCGATTACCAAATCAAGAGATCTTGGTTGCTGTGGAAAGCTAGAAGAGTCAGGATTTGCCTCGAAGTGGAATCAGAGCTTTTCATCTAGCCGGTCGGAAGTTATAACCAGAAGAGTAAAGATATGTCCAGACTGGCCAGAAGCTATGCAACCGTTACGGAGCTTCTAGGCCGCACTGGTCATAAGGGTCGAGCCCGGGCTACCTCCTACTCTCCACCCCAGTCACTAAGGCTTCTACCCTGTCCAGGAACTCGAGTTTGCACTTAACCTAATTCACGGGAAAAGACGTTTTTACTTCTAAACAGACTACTTGGTCTCCAAGACCTAAAATACATGTTGGAAGTCCTAAACCTAGGTGTGCACTCACCAAGAAGCCAACGAAGAACCCTAGAGGTGCAGCCATCAACGTCTACCTTGTTCTACGCTTTGAAGCCCACCAAATCTCTCTCTTTTCTCTTGTTTACTCTAATATCTATTAAGGTGAAGTTTTACCTCTTGTATTCTACATTAATCAAAGAAGTAATCTCTAAATCCTATTCAGTTCTTTTTCATCTCTTTCTTATGAGTTTATCAAACCTTACTTTGATGATCTCTTTAACCATGCTAGAGTAGTTTTCTAGTTGGGTTTAAATGGTTAATCAAAGGGGGGACATGATCGATCATCTAGGTGGCGATACTTAGGGTTTTGTTTGATCGTTTACACTGTATTCTTTCTAAGTAAGTTGTTTCTTAATGCATGTAGTTAGATTCATGTCCTAAATCGTGATCCCAAGTGTTTAAATTGCTCACAAGGTTGTTTAATACGCTAGACCTAGCTTACGAATGTGTATCGTGTTATAACAAGCACACACCACTTAGTTATAGGGCTTTATGGACTAGAATCGAACATTGATCTTATTGCTTTGATATATGCGTCGTTGCCTGCATAGGTTGAGTAACGAAGTATAAGGATTTTAGCCGACTAATTCTATAACATAAGGTTAGCCGACTAATTCTATAACATAAGGTTAGCCGAATCTTAGCCTAATTCTAGTATTTCTTAGATAGCGATCATTGAACCCCTGCGATACCCTTGATGCCCAACGTTTGTCTCTTATTGCTTACTTGCTTATTTTCCAGTTTTATTTACTTGCTTTCTTATTGCTTTCTTATTTACTTTTACTTGCAAATCGTGACACCAACCAACAACCCCTCTTTATTGGTTTGTCCTAGCTTTACTCGTTCTAACGACTTGTCCGAACTACTACTCTCTCTGTGGGATTCAATCCTTAAATACTACAACCGATTCATTGTGCACTTGTAGTAGTCGTGTGGTCTTTTGAGGTAACAGATTGAAGCGAAAAATCACACGCTGTCATTTATCTTTCCTTCTTATTATGATTCTTCTGGACCAAATATATATGAGAATTTTCCATGTAAAATCCTGCAAGGATCTTTGAAATAATATCTATTTTGCTAGATGTCCAATTTGAAGTTCTAACGAATTTTATGCACAATCTTATTTCAACATCTTCCATAAGAATGATTCCATCTCAAACTCTTTCATGTAATATTTCACTGTATATGAAAAATCTACAGGAGATCCGATAATATTTAACTCATCAACGTACTCTGTACTTCTTCTTGTAGCCTTCTTTTAACAAGTACTAACTAAGGCGATTATCTTATATATGCCCCGATGTTTTGATTCACATCAATATCAATTTAATTTCACATATATAGCTATGTTCTCGAGAACTATAATTTGTTGATTCTGGCAATAGAATCTTTCAGTGCAACTTCTATCTTTCAGGGCTGCTTATGATATTTTAAGACCTTATAGGTAGACTGAATCAAGTCTTTCTCACATTTTCAAACAGAGAAGGGATTTATATAGTTGCATCCACCACATGAGAGTATATCTCTTTCTCTTAAATTCCATGTCTTTGTGAGAATTAATTTTGTCACTAAACGTGCTTTATATCTCATAAATATCCACTTATCTCCCACTAGTTTTACACCTTCAAGTGTACGGACTTCTAGTCCAAAAACTTTCTCTTCAAGAGATCTTACTAATTTTCTTTTAGTCTTTTCATGATTGGCCAATCATTACTTTGTATATATACTTTTCAATAAATCTTTCTATTAACCGCGCGGTTCATGATCCTCAATACATCATCATCAATTGCTTTACTGCATGCAAAATATTTTACGACGTCGATTTGCTATTTGGTTCTATTTTATTCCAGACATGACTCAACATGTTGAGATTTCCTTTCATTATCATTCTCAGGTACCTTAATCTCTTTTCTTTTCTCATGTCTAAACTCTTCTAGAGATTATTTGCTTCCTCGGTGCCATATTAATTTATGCTCCTTTAATTTTCTTTTCCGAGGATGCTTTGTCTTTGGAACCAATAAGTCTATCACGCTTCAGGCGATCTTTAGACTTACTAGCAGTTGATCTTATCCTTCTAGGATATTACTTTTAATTGGAGCACACCTGGTGTGACTTTGTCACCTAAGGTCAGTAAATGCTTTTGGCATAATTTGCTAAACTTTGCAAATGAATTATCTTATAAATTTCTTGTGCACATTCTTTAGTACGAAGATCAAGATAATTATTTCTAATATATTTCTTTACCAGCTGTTTATTTTCTCCCCCTAATGTTGAAAGACTGACTCACTAAAATAACAGTCTGCATCTCGAGCCTTAAATAATTTCTTTACCGATGGCTCAATATAATCAATCATCAAGAGAGATTCATATCTAACATATTTCCAACATTATTTAAAATCTCATCTTATAATACTGTGGTGGAACAACTCTACATATATAACACATTTAGATGAGAAATATTTGGTTTCTAACCCAAACCAATTGTAACGGGGAGAATTCATTATTTTTTATTGGCTTGATGCAAATAAACTGACATAATAATAGTCATTTACTTAAGACATGGTTTCACGACCATTATCAATTAACCAAATACCCTCGCAAACTTCAGGTTGCAAGTTGATAACAAGAATATATGATGGGTGATCAGTCCACAATATCTTCTCGAATACGCACTACAGGAAATGTGGGTATTGATAGCACTAAAAGATAGCGTTTTTTATGTCTCTGCTATGTTTTACTTAATAGATAGCGTTTTCTGAATTATAAACGCTAGAAATGATTGAAGCGGGATATATGCAATTCACGCGGCCAATTTTCGGGTTACTAAAGTCTATTTCCCGCTATTGAAAATGTTAAGAGGGAAAATAGTGAAATTTTGTCTAAGGCAAAATAAAAGAAAACAAGAAAATTAACTTTTTTCATTTTTTCCCTAAAGCAAAAAAAAAATCTAACTTCTTCTCTCTCGATCGATTTCACTCGACTTCTCTAATAGAGAACAAAAAAAATCTGCAACTCATCTCACTAGAGATCTCTCGATCTAAGTCGGTTTCTATCGATCTCGAACAGGTATGTTCTCATTCGATCTGAGCCGTTTAATTTCTTTGTTCTCTGGAAAACCAATTTGATTTTGAATTGGAATTCAAAATCGATTTTGATTTCGGGTTTTCATTCTTACACTTAGTTAACATGCATGTCGAAGTCTGGCACATATATTGTTTCAATTGTGAAATCGATTTTGATTTTGGGTTTTAATTCTTAGATTTTGGGTTTTGATTATGATTTTTGGTTTCGATTTTATGTTGATTGAAACTGTTCTTCATCAGTTTCAGAAAATGGCAAAGACAAGAGGAGGAGGTCAAGTTGGTGCTCGTCATAGTAGGCGTAATCAAGGCTTGGAGGTAGAAGATGTTGCTCCTGCAACAACACTAAAGGTTAATAAGAAGGTGAATAAGAAGAAAACAGCAAATAAAGTGGCTCGGAGAAGAAGTAGTACTAGAGCCAAGAAAGTGGCTACTGTAGATGATGAGGTAGAAGATGTTACACCGAAAGTGGCTGCTGTAGATGATGAGGTAGAAGATGTAACACCAGAAGCTGTGGAAGAAGAAAAGGGTAACGACAAAGATATAACACCGGAGGCTGATCAGACTGAGAAAGCAATGTCTGAAGATGAGAATGAAGGAGAAGCTTGTTTGACTAGACAGGGCCAGGAGGAGGATAAAGAAGAAGAAGCTTGTTTGACTGGACAGGACCAGTAGGAGTATCATCAAGAAGAAGCTGCCACTATGGAAGTAGCTGCGAATAATGAAGAAGTTGCCAATATGGAAGAAGATAGTGTTGGCAATGGTCAAGATAAAGCGATTCCTACCAACACTGATGAAGGAAGTCAGGTACCAGAAGAAAGAGTGAAAGTAAGAAGAAAAAGAGGACCAACAAAGATGCGTAAAGTGGCTGAAAATCCTAATGAAAGGGTTTCAGTTTCTTTCACTGACTTTGGTGATCATGTTGGAACTGGTTCAGTAAGATTATCATCTTTTCTTGGTGTCCTCGTGAGTCAATTCATTCCGGTTACAATTTCTGATTGGATACAAGTTGATGCAACGACTAAAGAAACATTGTGGGAACAAATTCAGGTATATATTTATATGCAACTAATTTTTTGTTTAACAGATATGAAACATGTTTGACCTTTGCTTGTTGTACTTGATGCAGGGGAGGTTTGACATGGAAGAAGAATGGAAAAAAGCTGTTATTATGAAGCAAATGTGTAATATCTTTAGGGGTATGAAGTCAAGGCTAGTGACAAAAGTACGTGCTGCTGAGACAGCTGCTGATATACTAGCTTTAAAACCCAGCAACATCCCATCCATTCAAGTGTGGAACTCTTGGGTTAAGAGCAAGACTAGCAAAGCTTTTACGGTTAGTATGAAGTTTATATGTTTATATGTCATGTCTTATAGATTTAATCACACTCATATTTATAATGTAGGAAGTAAGTAACAAGATGAGGAAGTTGAGACATGATCAGATTCCTCAAACCTCCAGCCGCAAAGGATTGGTTCGTTTAGCTGATGATATGGTAATAATATTTGTCAATATCTATATATCTTGTTAGTATAAAATGGTACTGAGATATGTATATGTACTTTATATAGAAAAAAAAAGAGTTCAAACCCAAGTAAGGTGACTAGGACTAAGGTATGGATAGCGGGACACACTCATGCTGATGGTAGACCTGTGAAGCCTCAATATGCTGAGACTATTGTAAGAATTCTGGAACTTGTTATATTGTGTGTAAGTAATATAATCAGTGTTCAAGAAAGCGCTAGGCGCTAAGCGGGCGGTGACCCAGTGCCTAGCGCCTAGAACGCTTAATCGGGGCCTAGGCGATTTTTTAGGCGGTTTAGACGTTTATAACATAAAATATTATAAATATGATATTATATATAAAAGTTATATAAAATGTCTATATAAAACTAAAAATTATGAAATTATAAACAAAACTAGATAAAACATTTATTTATATTTATATTAAACAATATATAAATATGTATAACTATATATATAAATAAAACTCTAATTAAAATTGAAAAAAATACATTAAACAAGATCTATGTAACTTTAGGCGGTCAAGACGGTTATCTAGGCGTCGCATGAGAGCCTAGCGCCTAGTCGGGGCCTAGGCGACCGCCTAGACCGCTTTTTAGAACACTGAATATAATGCATCATGATCAATGAGTTTTAATATTGTGTTTGAATGTTTGTCTCAGAAACAAATACAATCACTTGATAGTGAAATGGACTCTACATCAGCTGCTGATAACATAAGGGAAGATGTTGTGAGCCAGATTTTGGGAAAAGACAAACCTGGACGAGTAAGGGGTTTGGTAGAGGGATTACGGCTACTAAGTTAGCGTTTATGCAAGCTAGAGACGCAAAAATGGCAGAAATGAAAAGTGAGATTGATGAGTTGAAGGGAATATTGTTTAGAGACTTAGCTGGAAAGAAGGTAATCCTTTTCATTACATTTAGTCAATTGGTCTGGTTTTAAGACATTAACAAAATTCCTTTTCCTTATCTCATAAAAGTTATTGTGAGAATGAAACATGTGAGAGTAGTGGTGTATTCAAAGTAGGAGATAGAGTACAACTACTGGATTGGATTCATTCAGGAGAAGTAGTTGTTGGTGAAGGAGAATTCTGTTCTGATGAACCGATGTACAAAATTGGTCGTATACCAATTGGTCCTAATGCAGTGGCTGTCATTGTTAGTTCTGTACTAAGCTCAAAAGCTTCTCTCTGGAGGCCTACATCAGATGTGTTATATCTTAAGGAAGCTGTTGGATGCAAAATATCTTGGCCAATGGACAAAGTGCTTAGGGTTCCATTCACTTCTAAAGATGTTTCCTTAGGGGTAAAGTTTTAAATTCCAATATCATTTTCTTAGGGGTAAATTGATATATATCTAATCATTAGGCTCTTACATTTTAGCCAAACAAGGAAGGTGAAACTCGAAGCTGCAAAATATTTGATTGGGAAAATATAGAGAATGATGAGCTTATTGCTGAAGGTATCGTGTGCTCATCTAACTCCAAAGAGAGGGTTACAATATTCCTCTAGGTCCGGGTGCTGTTAGTCTTCAAGTTGTGAAGGTGTTCAATTTTAATGCTCCTTTGTGGAGGCCAACTGCTGATATTAGTGTAATTGGTGAAGCAATTCATGAGAAAATCGCATGGCCAGTCCTAAAGATTGATGTCACGGCTACAGCCACTCTAGAACCAACACTAACTAAATCAGTGGTATGTTATTGAAATTAAGTGTTTCATTTGTTTGTCTGTTGATTGATGTTGGGACTTTCATTGATGTTGGAACTTGCTTCTATTATTTGCTTTGAGTTGTAGAGTCCATGCAGCAATAGTTCCACCAAAAGTCCAAAGTAGAAGTGTGTTCTTTTAGACTGCAACAATTCTGGTCGTATTGTAGCTGAAGGAACAGTGATGTCAACAGATCCAGAAGATAAGTGCCATAATGTGCCCCTCGGTCCAAATGCAAGCAACGTCTCTGTAGGCCAAATTCAGAGTTTGTGTTCATTTCTGATGCAGTATGTTCAGTTGTACCTTGGCCAACCGAGAAAGTGAAGTTTGTGTGAAACTTAGCCAATTGTGATATTGGTATTGTATTGGTATTGCCGGTTATGGATATTAGATTGTGTAATATTTGTATTGTAATATTATGGTATAAATTAAACTCTAAATTAAAGTTAAAATCTTAAATTAAATCTCTAAACCCTAACCCTTAACCCTAAACCCTAAACCCTAACCCTAAATTAAAGTTAAAATCCTAATTAAATTAAATCTTTAAACTCTAGATTAAATTTTAAACTATAACACATAAATACTTGAGTAAAAAAATCTAAATCCCAAAGTTTAAACCCTAAACCCTAACCCTTAACTCTAAACCCTAAACCCTAAACCCTAAACTCTAAATTAAAGTTAAAATCCTAATTAAATTAAATCTTTAAAACTTTAAATTAAAGTTTAAACTATAAAACATAAATACTTGAGTACAAAAATCTAAATTCCAAAGTTTAAACCCTAAACCCTAAACTATGCCTTAGTGTATATGAACATATAAGTTAGATGGTTGGAATACTAACCAATATTAATTGTTCTTAATTTTAAAATTTTATACTTATAAGAAAAAATATTCTAAAAATTGAAATACATATATTGTATTTTTAAAGAAATAATTTATATTTTTTTCATTAATAAAAAATTTTATATGATAATTTTATAATTTTTTCATTACTAGCCAATGAGAACTCACCTCCCACATTGTGGGACGAATCCTGCACCGTTAGATCGCGCCGACTATGATCTGAGCCGTCCTTTCTTATTGTTGACGCGATTAATATACACCCTTGATCTGTATCGCTGATTTGATCTGAGCCGTTCATGGTCTTAGCCAATAAGCTAAGACTACCGAGATTACACTCTAGGCGAAACATACACCGTTGATCTGTATCGCTGATTTGATCTGAGCCGTTCATGTTCTTAGCCAATAAGCAGTAACTACCGAGATTGCAAGCTTATTGAACCTAGACCGTTAATTCGTTTCACTAATTTTGATCCCAGCCGTTCATTTTTTATATTTTGATTTAGGGTTTATCATTTCATAACACAAATTTTCAGAGAACACAACTTCCCCAAATCGATTTTACCAAAAGTTCATCATTTCAGAACGGATTCATCTCCATCGTGACCAAATGGATAAGACGTGGATCTCGCTGCCAAGGTATACACTTAATTTCGCTTACTTATATTATCTGATTGAAAGAAATCTGAATTCTTTTCCAATTGACAATAAAGGAATACTATCGAGTACTCAGAAGGAGCAACGAATTTCACCAATTCATCTGCAAGAAGATTGGGAAATCTGTCTGAAATGCTATGCCCATGTAGAGATTGCCGCAATTTATGCCATCAGTCTATAGAGGAAATTGTTGAGCATCTAGTGCTTAGGGGTATGGATAAGAAGTATAAGACTTCTTGTTGGAATTTTCATGGTGAAAAAAGAGCAGATACAGAAGACAATGCTCCTCAACATGAAACAGAGGCAGTTGACTTGTTTAAGACAGCATTTTCTATGGGTGAAGGTGAACCAAATCAGACAGCATTAGAGGCAAACGACGATGAAGCAGTAGAGGAAACTGAGTTTAGGAAAAAGTTAAGAGAAGCTGAAACTCCATTGTACTCTGATTGTATCAAATACACAAAGGTTTCAGCAATTATGGGACTTTACAGATTCAAGGTTAAGAGTGGTGTGTCGGAGAACTACTTTGATCAGCTGTTGGGTTTAATTCAGGACATGCAACCTGAAGACAATGTACTTCCGAAGAGTTTAGCTGCAATCAAGAAATTCCAGAAGATATTTGGTTTCGGATATGAAAATATTCATGCTTGCAAGAATGATTGCATACTATATAGGAAGGAGTTTGAGAAGTTAGATAGCTGTCCAAGATGCAAAGTTTCAAGATGGGAAAAGGATAAGCATAGTAATGAGATAAAGGTTGGGATTACATCAAAGGTCCTTAGATATTTTCCAATCAAGGACAGATTTAAGAGGATGTTTAGATCAAAAAAGATGGCTGAAGATTTGAGGTGTGATATGTCTATATTTTACTTGTTTTGAGCATCCATTTAGCATCACTTTATCATCATTTCGTCATTGTTTCATACCATTCTTCATCATTTGTCATCACTTTGCATGATTAGGATACTTTTGCATGCATGTTGCATATTTGAGTTGTTTTCAGGTGATTTGGAGCTGTTGGTGAGCAAATTGGAATAAGTGGACCAGAACCCATCAGTATGCTCGACCACGAGGTCGAGCACCATCATCATGACCTTCCAAATGCACTCGACCACGACCAAGTCGAGCACCAAGTCGATCACCAACTCGATCACCAACTCGATCACCAACTCGAGCACCAAGTCGATCACCAAATTGATCACCAAGTCGATCACCAAGTCGAGTACCCTCTCCTTCACCAACTCGACCTACCACTCGACCTCGATCTCCACTCCCCACAGCCACTTAATCACAAGCTTCAGAGTCTTCTCAGATCCCAACTCAACCAGACACTGAGCATAAGGAAGAGAAGAGGATGAAGCACTACTCGACTCACCACTCGACCTAGGTACTCGATTGCATCACGACCAGATCAAGAAACCGCAAAGGCACCAACTTTACTCGACCTCTCTACTCGATTGCACGAGCCGAATGTCTCCGTAAACCGCCTTAATACTTTGTCGTCTTGTGATTTAGGGTTTCCTAGTATTTGCTATAAATAGGTTGTTTCTCTTAATTTTGGGGACGAAGTTTTATTCTGCAGAACAATTAGTGCTTTCTTCATATTTGTAATCCAGATTTCTCTTAATCTATTGAGTATTTGCTTTTGATTTCTTCTACAAAGTTGTTCATCTTGTTGAGATCTTGCTAATATGAAGTTTTTATGTATTTATGGGTTTGTGTTCTTGGTTATGAATTTTGAGTAGTGATTAGGGTTCTTGAGGATGGGTTAGAGTAGCTTAGAATCCTTAATCTGATAGGTGGTTGAGTTTGATTGGTAGATCCCTTCTGGATTAGTTGTTTTTAATGCTGATTGCTTTCTGATCAATTGGAATCTGAGCCCAGACATTTCCGCACCCAAAAGGTGTTCGATGAAATGTCTGAACCACTAATTCCAGAGATTCGTGGCTCTGTACCAAGGTATTGGTTACAGTGAGCGTTTTGGCTTAGACTTGTTGTTTCGTAATGCCTGTTAAGTTAGCTCTCGTCAATGGTGATTGAGTCTGGGACTAGCTTTGCTTGAGGATCTCTGTTGCGGTAGCACTTTGATTTGGTTATTGAACTTGTTGTCTAGAGATAGTTTGTTGAGCATGTTAACCACCTGTTAGATTAAGGAGACTTCACTACTCGATTACCCCATCCTCGGGAATTTCTCTTCCAATTGATTTCTTTGTTTACATCGCTTTTGATTGCTTGATCTTGTTACTTGTTGCTTAGTTTTATCATTTCTAGCCTGTTTCATTTGAAGTACTCGACCACACCCAGTAGTTTGGTAGCAAACTGTGCAGTCGAGTACCCAGTTTACAGTTTCTGTTAAGTTACTCGACCTGATACTCGACCACACCCAGTGCTTGGCTTCAAGCTGTGTTGGTCGAGTATATTGCCTGTTATTGTTAGAATTTCTGTTTCTGCATGATCACTAGAACTGTTAACAACATCAAACCTGTTATTGCTTGGCTTGACTCTGTGATATCTGATTGCATCTTGATTGCTAGCATCACACCCATTTGGATTGACACCTTAAATACTGCAATGACATGATAGTGATTTAAGGATAATTGATCTTAGTAAAAATCCTACTATCAAGGTGGCACTATACGAATGGCACTGAAGATGGTACAATGCGACACCCCGTTGATTCTATCCAGTGGGCACAAGTGAATGATAAATGGCCAGACTTTGCTGCTGAACCAAGGAATCTTCGACTTGGAATTTCTACAGATGGGATGAACCCTTTCTCCATGCAAAACACCAACCACAGCACATGGCCAGTGATGTTGGTGAACTATAACACGCCTCCAACTATGTGTATGAAAGCTGAGAATATAATGTTGACTTTGTTGATCCCTGGTCCAACAGCTACTGGTAATAACATAGATGTTTACTTGGCACCACTGCTAGACGATTTAAAAGATTTGTGGGCTGAGGGTATTGAAGTGTATGACTCATTTGCAAAGGAGAATTTCACACTTAGAGCCATGCTGCTTTGGAGTATCAGTGACTATCCAGCCTTAGGAACATTGTCTGGATGTAAACTGAAAGGGAAACAAGCTTGCAATGTATGTGGAAAGCATACACCTTCCAGATGGCTTAAGTTTAGCCGTAAGTTTGTCTATATGGGGAATAGAAAGAGACTACCGCCTGGCCATCGTTATAGATATAAGCTTGGTTTGACAACACTGTTGAGGAAGGGACTGCCAATAGGATACAAACTGGCTCTGAAAAAGATCAATATTCTTTGAACTACCTTACTGGAAGGTAATGCAAACTATTTGAACTATATTCTCTTATTGTTGGATCTGAATAAGCCTAACAGTTTCTTATTTAATGTGTTAGGATTTGCTTGTTCGTCACAATATTGATGTTATGCACGTAGAAAAGAATGTCTCAGATGCTATATTGTCTATCTTGATGCAAAGTGCTAAGTCAAAAGATGGTTTGAAAGCAAGAAAAGACTTAGAAGATATTGGAATCAGAAATCACTTGCACACAGAGGTCCGGGAAAAGAAAACATACTTACCTCCAGCAGCCTATTGGTTATCCAAGAAAGAGAAGACAATTTTCTGCCAAAGATTATCTAAGTTTAGAGGTCCTGATGGTTATTGTGGTAATATTGCAAATAGTGTTTCAGTTACCCCTCCAAATATAGGTAGTTTAAAGTCGCATGATCATCATGTCCTAGTACAGAACTTGTTACCAGCTGCATTAAGAGAGTTGTTACATAAGGGTCCTAGGATTGCCATAAATAGATTATGCAGTTACTTCAACAGGTTGTGTCAGCGCATCATCGACCCTGAGAAACTTATGACAATGGAGACAGAGTTTGTGGAAACAATGTGTCAACTGGAGCGCTTCTTCCCTCCATCCCTTTTTGATATCATGTTCCACCTTCCAATACATCTATCAAAAGAAGCACGTTTGGGAGGACCAGTACACTTTCGCTGGATGTATCCATTTGAAAGGTTTGAAATATGTACTCATTTGATTCAATATATGTATTTACTGCAATGATATTGGACTAATATTCATTTCTTGACTGAGTTATAGGTACATGAAAACACTTAAGGCTTTTGTTAAGAATCATGCAAGGCCAGAAGCATGTATGGCTGAGGGGTATTTAGCTGGAGAATGCGTTGCATTTTGTTTAGAGTTCCTTAAAGATTCAGTACCAGCTCAAGAAACAGTTAATCGCAATGAAGATATTGAGGCTGATAGAAGCGTGGTTGAAGGTCGACCTCTGCAGAAGGGTATAGAAGTTACCCTATCAGATAAAGATAGAGACAATGCACATCGCTATGTGCTAATGAACATGGCATCTTTAGATCCTTATGTCGAGTAAGAGGTTACCCTTTATGTCTCATCTACTAATTATGATTATAATTTCATTCTCAAGACTGTTGTTTAATGTATAATCAGGTTGCATTTGGAAGAATTACAAGCTAATGATGCTCGATGTGCTAAAAGTGAAACTTTGTTATGGAAAAACCATACTGAGCAGTTTGCACAATGGCTTAAAAAAAAGGTTTACAGCTGAAACTTGTCTTCTTGATTATTTGTTATACAGCTTGTTAAATTGACTGGTTAGCTTGATGTCTGGTTTTCTTGGCACAGAATTGTTAGCTTCATGATCATGTTTTGCTTAATGACTGGTTAGCTTAGCTTGTAGCTTGATGTCTGGTTTTCTTGGCACAGAATTGTTAGCTTCATGATCATGTTTTGCTTAATGACTGGTTAGCTTAGCTTGTAGCTTGATGTCTGGTTTTCTTGGCACAGATTAATTGTTAGCTTCCTGATCATGTTTTGCTGTTGCAGATTCATTCATAATCAAGAAATAGTCATTCTAAGGAGATAAGGTGGTTGGCATTTGGACCAAGAAATGTTGCTTTAGCACATAAAGGATTTATCGTTAATGGGCAACGGTTTCATACAGATGCGGTTAAGCGGAAGACACAAAACAGTGGCATAACTTATAAAGCATTTAGCATGTGTAGATCAAGTGCTCGAGATATGAGACAAGTCGCTAATGTGCTTACATATTATGGAGTGATAAAGGACATTTTACTTATGCACTATGACATGTTCAAAGTGCCGCTGTTTAGATGCAATTGGGCCAACACAGGGAATGGTGTGAAGGAGGAAGATGGTTTCACTCTTGTTAACCTTCATATGAACCAAACAACCTATTTGAAAGATCCATTCATTCTACCTTCTCAAGCAAAACAGGTTTTCTATTCTAGGGAAGATGATAATTCAAATTGGTATGTTGTTATGAGAGCACCACCTAGAGGCTATCATGAATTGGAAACAGAAAAGGATTTAGGTGGTGCACCTTTGCCTGTCCAAGAAGTCGATGATTTGGATGATGAAGCTTTTGATGATGATAGTGTTTATGTTAGGGATGATTGTGAAGGCTTGTTAGTGGTAGATTGATAGGTATGTTTGTGGTTTTTGTAAACAATGAAAATTGAAATGGGTTATTAAACATTTTAATGGTATTCTTTTTTTTTTACAAATATTCAAATTAATCTTTTTTTTACAAATATTATATTTAAATTAAAATATAATTCGTAATTATTTATTATTTTGAATAATTTAAAAACAAACTAATAACACAAAACATAAGCTATCTTTGCTATAGGTAAAATATGATTAATGAGTTTTAATAACATCTTTATCACGCTATTATAAACATTAACAATTGCACAAAAGACAACGCTATCGTTGTATACTTAACTATTGCACAACAAAAAACCGCTATCAAAAATGTCCGACTTTCTATAACGGGCGATGTCAGAGCGCTTAAAGAAACGCTATGGTAGATGAATAATTACGTTTTTCGGTCGCTATTAATACCCACATTTCCTGTAGCGACGTACCAGAAAATTGACATTATCCAAATTCATGGGGTCGGTGAAAGCCATATAATTGGCTTGCTTTGTGAACAAGCAGCATACATAAGAAATCATTAGGAAAATTCTTCAGGTTTTCCAATGAATATTTCCATAAATTTCTGATTGTTCTTTCGCATCACTACTAAACCGGAATGGCTTAACCGGTCATGCCAAACAGTGAGATTTTCAGTAAACTTCTGGTTTACTATACACAAATATATTCATTAACTAATCTTTATGTAGTATAATAATATAGAAAATGCATGTAATTTCTCTAAAATGGTTTTATTGCTTTGGGTATTCAACATTTTCTTCACATGTTGTCTCAACATAATTTCTCCCAAAATCACGTAGAAGGATTCATCAATCTTAGTTTTAGTGTGGACATAATTTTCTGTATGTTTCACTTGTTATTGTATATGGAATTCCTTAACTCTCCCCCTCGAGATGATAACACTAGGTTTATCAATCTCAAATTGAATCTCATTTTATATACTCAATAATATACCCTATTTTCTTTTAATAATAATTATGTATTTGATTTCAATGGCTATCTAAAACAAGTCACGATTATCAAATGTAAACAATAAGAATTCAAACCAATAACTAATTAAATCAACTCAAACCAATGATTTAGAAACAATAAATTTAATAAGGCATCGTGATAGAGATTAAAATCAGTTGGATAAAAACCCAAATAGATTCCGATAATGAAACATTGATTTACTAAACCGACGAATTACCAAAAAATTAAAAACATGATTTCGATGAATCAACAAAGCAATTATGGGTCGATCAATTATAAAAGATCCGTCAACCACAATCAAGTACTATATAATTGTGGCATGAATATTTTAAACACGAACCATTCATTGTACCAATCAGATTTAAGTAATATGTTGGGTAAGTAGTACTTAGCTCGATGATGATGGCTTTTGAATTCCAAAGATTAAACAATTCGACTATAAAAATGTTGGCGGTGATCTTAAATTGCTTAGGCTCGTCACAAACTCGATGATGGAATTGAGACAAAGACAATGTTAGGAAACGAAGACGGCATCAGCTCAAAATTTTGTTGAAAGTATAGCCAATTATTTCCTAGCACAATATATTAAAATATGAGACATTAGGCATTACAAACCTAACGATATATCAAACAATAAAATAATAGTGCATTTAATTACTTGATAATGCCTTCAGTTCAAGAGAACTAAGTAACTAACCAAACCAAAGCATGACAATTTTGACTAGGTGGAATCACAATAAAATATGTGTCATGAAGCATGAAACGATGTTTCATAAATTCACCAAGAATGATGACGATGGAAGCGTGAATGTGATAATCCGATCATGGAGCATAACTATATTAGATACTCAGATGACAATATTATAGCATGCATGGTATTTATATACCAATAAACCTAGCAACCAATAATTATATAAATCTAGTTTTATTTAATTTAGTTTTTATGATCGGCAATTGCAAAAATATAAAAGCATAAAAAAAGATTAAATAAACATCCTAATGGATCTCGGTTTACTAAACAAATGAGTGAAGCATAAAATCGATCATAAATTAATTTACTAAAAAAGCATGTGACGATGAAACACTAAACATCTTAACTTAAACCATGAATTTTTTTTTTTGTAAACCGATTAAAACCACCGATTCAGCAAACCAAACAAACCAAACAATTAAAATAATAAAACAAGTGTGATGTCGTCGATCTCAATTAATTAGGTATTTACACTATTGTTATAATGCCATGAAAATGTTAATCATGGGCGATAAGTTCTAATTAAGATGATGGATAGATAGTACTTATCTCGAAAGGAAAGATTGATCGGAGACTAAAAGCTTCGTTGAAATCTGAGACGGTGTGGACGAGGTATTTTGGCCGAGCACTCTTACCAAGTCACCAGCAATTCAAAATTAGCTGATAATTTCTAAGCCAATAGAAACATAACAACGGTCAATGAACCCATGTCAAACATTATATTCAATAACAAAAATAAACAATAAAGTAATGAATCATGCTTTCAATTTGAAAAAAAAAAAATCAACCGAACCAAACAATAAAACTTGACAAATATTAACCAATTAGATTGAATCAAACAATTAAGCATGATTACGTTCATGGACATAGATACTTTGAACTTGTGAGACAATAACTAATTGGTGTTACGTTCTAGCGATAACAAAAACCAATCTCATGCAATGATGATAATGAAATAAACAAATCAAGCTATATAACCCTATATGGTTCAATAAGCGACAACATATGGAACAAAGCTATTAACCATAAAGAATGAAAATTAAATACTATAAAAACGAGGTTACTTATCTATTATAATGAAATGATAGACCAACAGAACACTACAAGAAATGTTGACATCATTAGCGCGGAATATCTGCTATCATACATATAACATAGCGAATTTACAAATGCTATGACATCGGCCGTCATCGTAGGGGTAACCCATACGATAGCATTTTTTTAATTGCTACAAAATTGACTAATACTATAGCGCATTTAAAACGCTATTACGTATTCTCATATAGAACCATTTGTTTTGTTATCGTATGTCATTGTACAATAGCTATTGTATATAGCGGTAATATATATTTGTGTAGCATCATATTTGGTACTATAATATATAATTATACTATAGCTCTTGTGAACTATTATATATTATTTAATTCTGACATTTATATGTGCTATAATACAATATTTGAAAACAAATATTTTAGTGCTATGATAGAAAGTATAGATCAGTTTTTTTATTTGCTATTGTATATGTTTTCATATAGCTATTATATGGGTTTCCTGAGAATAATTATAAATTTAGAATTACATACTAAATTTATGTTTTCATATAGCAATAAACATGAACACCTACAAATAAAAATCATTTCAGATAAAGTCTGATTCCATATCCTTAAGAGTAAAAGTTTACATAATCATTCATCATACATAACAGAAGTCATAAGTTGATGATTAGCTCTGTCTTAAACTTAATTAAAACTAGCTAACATGGACCAAAGTTACTTCATTCCCCTGCAAGAAGCAATCTTATATCAGATTTGTGATATCATCAACAGATCAGGTTAAAGCACAAGCAAGACAGTATACATACCTCAGTTTCTTAAACTGATCAAAAGATGACCAACTTATCCATTGACCATGCAATAGATGAACCAAGTGCATCTCTCATGTACTCGATTTCATCTGATGGCCTCCAAACCGCTACATCATCTATCATCACTATATCAACCCATACTCTAGCTGCATTTGAACCCAAGCGAACACAGTGGACCTTAATGTCTGGGTTGACTCAATGCACACGTCCTTCGGCGACAATCTCCTTCCTTCCACTAATATCCATCAACTTGTATTTTTTATTTTCTTTGATGACCTCAGCTCCCGTTTACGCTGTCATGATTAAAAAACTAGTCAGTTTATAATAGAGAGATCTAATACTCACAATCGCCTGCACAACATATCAAAAAGATTTACCGGAGATCTTCGAAGAGGGGATATTAGTGTAGGTCGTTAACTTTTCTGGATAGGAGATTCTCGACCAGACGGTGGAGACTTTTCTGCAGGAGGTTTTGAGACTGTTGCAGCAGTTTTCTGACATGCTACAACAGTTTTCTGACTTGTTTCCACTGATTTATGCGCTGTTGCTGCAGATTTTCCTCCTGAAGATTGCTGAGTTGATGCAGATTTCTGAATTGGAGATTGCTGACCTATTGCATCTATTGTGTTTTGAAAGACGACTTTGTTCACAGGCCATGATACAAATGTTTGTAGACAGTCCTCAAGGTATGTTACATCAATTGTATGCCTCCAGATAAATGTCTCAGGTTGACATACCACATCTACCAAGATCTTCACTGCATTTGGTCCCAAAGGTAGCCCATTTACTAATGCATCACGACCTTGTGTCTGCCAACGCCCTTCAACAACAACCACGTCATCTGAAGACAAATCCAGCAGCTTGCATTTGTTCATCGCTGAATTAGTTCTTTGGCTCTGTCAAACACATTCACACAACATGATCATTCTTCTATAGATATAAATATTCCTATACTCATGAGGGTGAATAATAAACTTTACCAGTTGTGCAATGTCTTCTGGTTCCTGCTCATTTTCTAGGTTAACACACTTAGAGGGCAGGCCAAGCAATCATCTGTCCGATAGCAGATTCAATTGTGCACATGTTAAGTGCAGGTCTCCAAAGATATGTGTCTGGTACCATAGCAGTGTCAACCAAAACTTTGACATCCGAAGGGCCTAACTCATCTGGATCAAAAGTAATAATACGCCCCTCAGAATTGCATCACCATTACCAGTCCAATAAATTAAGATACACTTAGGTTGTGATCTTTTGTTTACGTTCTATAAAATGAATAAAAGACTAGTTACTAGAGTTTTCAGAAACAAATAGAACATGCATTTGATATAAATTAAGAACTTACTCTAATAGCTGAGTTTGAAGCAGCATCATGCTCTTGTCTCTGTTACAAAAATAAAATAAAGTCAAATATAGTGTTATAATGCATCAGCTTAAACTATAAGTAGAGAAGTGTCTAACCTGGTTCTTCAATTTTTCAATTACATCTTCTAACTCATTGACCTTCTACAATAGATGAGTTTGCTTCGCTTCCATTTCAGCCATACACTTGTTCTTCACTTGGAAACATGCTAATTTGGTCTTATTCATGTTTCTACCCATTGCCCTCATTCGACTAGGATTATCAGGTCCTAGTAGCTGGCTAAGTGAATCTTGGCCATCAAAACAAGCAGATGCTAGAGTATCACTTTTAACAATCTCAGCTGCCTCTCTCTGCCAATCACAAGATACAGCTTCAAACGTTATGATCTAATTCCAATATGCAGAACATAATACAATATTTTTTAATTCACAATCTTTTCAGCCGCATTTGTATTCACCGGTGTACCATCTTTTCTAGTACGTGACTTGATCCAGACCTTTAGCCGTGCCACTTCACTTGGATTTGAACACTCCTTTCCCTAATTCAGAGCAAAAATATTTTACAAATAATAAGTATTCAAAAGTAGTCAATGAGAAAAAACATGCAACATAATTGTAGTATGATTACCATATCTTCTGCTAGTCTAACCATTCCTTTGCGGCCAGTAGTGTGAGGAATCTGTTTGCTCCTTCGTTCTTTATAGCTATCACTTACAACCTAACAGAGAAATGTTTTTATGTAAAATACTTTATAGGAAATAAACTTAGTTAAGTACAAATGATTACCTTAAACTCTTTGCTAGTTTTGATTTTGACTAGTTTACGCCACTCAAATAGAGAAACATTCTTAGGTCGCAGCTTCATGGCTTGTCTAAACATTCTTAGATCATCCTTTGTTAGTTAGTATTGGCTTGTCTAATCTGGGTGACTAGACGAGATTTTCATGACCTCCACAGACATCCCATCTGCTTAACCACTGCAGTCTTCTGGTACTCTTCATCTATCTCAAACCTTGCCTGCAATTATAGTTCACCAAAACAAAAAATAAAAAGGTAAATGGAAGACCTACAGATTTTGAACTTAAAAATCTTGAGGTTTTGCATTACGAAATCACCTGGACAGATTTCTAGAGAAGTGTCCTGATTTCTTCAGTTATTTTTGTCCAATGATCAAATGTGATAGGAACATGTTCCCGTACCAATGCTCCAACGTAAGATGCCATCTTAACAGACCCTTTACCATAAATTTCTCCCAGGCTATTGAACTCTACATGTACTCTGGTATTTGGATCCTTGGCGATGTCTTTCATGCGTGTTGGTCCTCGCTGTCTCTTACTCTTTCTCTCAATGTTGTCATGATCTTCAGAGAATTGTATCTCACCTTCAGGCTCTTCATCAATCAGACCTTTCTCAGTGTCATTAGGCGTCACTTCACCTTCAAGCTCTTCTTCATTGAGCTCTAGTTGAGGATCTTCTTCGTTTAATTCAGCAGTTGTCGCATTAAGAATATATGTGTCTATCAACTGCTCTTGCTCAGCTTGTACTTGGGGTTCTGGTTCTGCAGATTCTGGTTCTACTGGTTCAGGTTCACGGGTACTCACATATTCTACCTCATCATCTTTCTGTTTAGGTTTTCTTCCTCTCTTTTTCTTTCTAGTTCCCATTTCAAATCACCTAGAAAAAGAAACAGAAAAAAATGTTAAAATATATTAAATATATATGAAACAACCAATTCTCTATCTGACATTTAGCTAAACAACATAATATATATGAAACAAACAATTCCCTATCAGACATCTATTCAAACAAAGTCCAACTAATCATGAAAACGATGAAGAACTACACATATATGCCTTCGCAATCAGTTCTTTCATTTTCTGTTTCATCCAAGTCAACACCCATGTCAATATTTGCAGGCAAAGGACTAATGTCTACATCTCCAGCTTCAAACTCTTTCTGACTAAATCTTCTAGAAGGACCTCTCATAGCAACATGCCAACTTGATGACTCGTCTTCCCTTGAGTAAAACACTTGCTTTGCTAGAGAGGCTAATATGTACGGGTCCCTTGAAAAACTAACTTGACTATGATTCAGGTTAACGAGCGTGAAACCATCTTCTTCCTTTACTCCATTACCATTCACTGCCCATTGACACCTGAATAAAGGGACATAAAACACATTGTAGTCCAACAAGATAATGTCTGTTATTGTCCCATAGTATGATACCAAATCCACCGCTTGTGAAGTATCCTTAGCACTAGACCTGCAGATTGTTTGTAGCCTCTGGATATGTTGGAGCAGTACCCATCTGGGCCTTTGAACTCAAAAAGTCGCCTACAAAAAATCTTTTTCTCTGTCTTGGATAAAGACCAAACTGCTACAGGTAGGTATGTTCTTTTTCCTCTGAATTTAGGGTGCAATTCCTTCCTAATACCAAGAACCTCCAAATCTCTACGAGCATTTAAACCATCTTTTGATTTCCCACAATGCAACAATGTTGATACAATACTCGCAGCCACATTTCTCTCCACATGCATTACATATAGGTTATCTCTAACAGGGAGTTCCTCCCAATAAGGTAGCTTGAATAAAATCGACCTTTTCTTCAATCTGGATAACTCCTCCTCGTGAACTTATACTTCTTCCTCCTCATCTTCTTCTGACTCACTAGATAATCCTCACTGTCATAGTCTAATTCAGTATATATTGTCCCCTTTTTTTCTCTTTCTTGCAGCTTGTTTCAGATTTCCAAAGTTGTTTTTGAAATTTTTCAGGTTTTGAAAAATTTCACGACCACTTAGTATCCTTCCCTTTCTCCTGTGTTCAGCTTTTCCATCAAACCATGACTTCTTTCCCCTATAAGTATGTGTTGGTGGAAGACCTTTTCTGCGGCACATATAGACATGTTTTCTGCTGAACTTCAACCATGTCGAGTCCGTATTTTTCCCACATAAAGGACAGCCCATTTTACCCTTTACTTTGCAGCAAGCAAGATTCTCATAAGCAGAAAAATCACTTATCGTCCATAGAAGCATTTCGTTAAGTGTAGAAGTCGTTTTACTATAGGCGTCATATGTTAACTCACCATAATTCCACAGCTGGCATAGATCCTCTATGAGTGGCTCTAAGTAGACATCAATACTATTGCCCGGCTGTTGAGACCCAGGAATTAACAAGGTAAGCATGATGTTCTCCATCTTCATGCATAAGTCAGGTGGCAGATTGTAGTTTACAAGCAAAGCAGGCCAACAACTATACCTTATATTCTTCATATTGAATGGATTAAATCCATCCGTAGAAAGTCCAAGCCTCAGATTCCTTTCTTCTGCTGCAAATGATGGGTATTTGTGATTCATCTGATCCCATGTGACTGAATCCACAGGGTGACGGAGTTTGCCATCGTCGCTCTTGTTACTGAAATACCACCTTAAATCCTTAGCCATTTGCTCAGACCTAAACATCCTTTTAAGTCTCGGAAATATTGGAAAATAGCGTAATACTTTCTGCGGGACTCCTTTCTTTAATTCACCAGTGTGCATGTTAGTCTTCCATCTTGAAGCATTGCATTTAGGATAGTTCTCAAGCAGCTTGAACTTCTTTCTGAATAAGCAGCAATCATTGACACATGCATGAATTTTCTGGTAACCCATATCAAAGGATCTCAAAAATTTCTTCACCTCGTATAGTGAGGTGTGTAAGACATTATCCTTTGGTAGCATCTCAGGCAATGTCTCTAGCAGATCATTGAAGCTCTTGTCAGACCAGCCATTCTTTGTGTTAAGTCTGAATAGTGATACACAAGTTGGATATAGTGGCGTTTCAGCATCAGCAATCTTCTCAAGAAAATCATCTTTCTTCTTGTCATCACCCTCTGCAATTTCAAGTTTCGCAGCAAACTCCTCATCCAAAAATTCAGCAGCTTGATATAACCCAACAATCTCATCATTCCACTGGCTTTGATTGCTTTCACTTTCAGCCATTGGTATCAATTCTCCATGATGATACCAATCAGACTGCCTCTTATAAGCCTCGTCCATTCCCCTTGTTACCAGATGAGCAACTACAACACTGCCTGAGTGACGATCTATATTACGGCAATCAATGCAAGGACAAATAATCATATCAACGTCTCCCATCGCCGCAGCCACAGTCCGGACAAAATTTGTAGCTCCTCTCTCATAAGCAGGATCAACTCTTTATTAAAGAGTTAAAAAGGGAATTAAAAAAACATGCAAAGTCTCCTAATTTCCTACTGAAACTAGCCTATATAAAAAAAACAACTTACCTGCAGAGGTGCACCCACTCCTTGTCGAGCATTATATATTGCGTATTTTAAAACTTTTATATAGTACCATTAAAAATATTTCAGATTTAATAAAATACTCTTTACAAATCAAAAAAGCAGTTTATATTCATACCAATTAGCAAATATATAACATAAACTCATATATTAACTCAATCTAAACAACCAATATAAATTGATTTGAAAACTGATCAATGAACTTTGTCAAGCACAAATCACCATAAGTCTAACAAATCAAACAGAAATAAATAATACCAAGCAGACAAAACCCACAGTAATGTTCAATATTGAGGAATAAAGATGGTACTAACCTGTAGTGTGATAAGAGCCTAAGATCAGCTCCAAATTCCCATTATTTCAAACAGCAAAAATTGCAAAATAAAATTACAGAATCAGTATATCTAGTTTCATGTGTTTGGTTTTGCAAGAATGTGTTTGACGAGTACTAAAAAGATCTAAAGATTCAAAAAATGCTCAGTACAAACAGTTAGAACTTCCTAAACCATCCAATTGTGTCCGACAATAACATAAGCAGTACTTGTCTCAATCTCACAAATTTCAAAAAAAAACCAAACAAATCTTAATCTTGAAAGCAAAATTGTACTGACATCTATCTAGCTACGCCTAAAGCAAACCACACAAACAAATAGATCTAAATTCGCGAAGAACAATGACATGCAAAAGAAAAAAAAACTTTGACGATTCAAATCAGTTAAAATCAGAAATCCAGACTTTAAAAAACCAAAATCAAACAACATTATTGTCGAGATTCACAAAATCTAAAAGAAAACAAGCCAGATTAAAGTAAGAAACAAATTTATAGATTTAGAGACACATGCCTTCGATTAGAGCTCAACTCGGACAGAGATAGGCGGAATTAGGACCGGCTGTAGGTTTAGTCTCGCGGCTACCGTAAAGGACGGCGGAGGCGAGATTAATCAGCGGCAAATTGTCGGATTGAGAGAGGTTGAGCAGAGATGGCTAGTTCTTAGGGTTTTCGAGAAATTGGGGAAAATAATAAGTCTATTCGACAAAGTGGGGAAAAAAACTTAATTGTTTTGTTAAGTGTTAGGCGGAAAAAATGATTTTACTTTCCCGCTTAATGAAAACATATCCATAGCGTAGGAAAAATGATATCATTTTAATCACTATTTATTAGCGTCATTTAAATGCTATCATATGAATACAAAAAATACATCTAATCTTCAATAGCAGTCTAGTAAACCGTGCTATGACGTTGTGCTATGAATGGAACGCTTAATCGGGGCCTAG
>NW_003302548.1:7192100-7193902 GCF_000004255.2 Arabidopsis lyrata subsp. lyrata | reverse complement strand
TCAACTCGATAAACTTACTGGGCTTGGGCCTTAGAAACTTTTGTAGTTAATGCGACGGTTGCGCTTTCCCTTCTTATAAGTAAGGAAAACGGCTCGTCTTTAATGCGGAAAGTGCTTTTTTTTCTTGATTTCCAAAAATGGTTTAAACCACTCGGACACACTACCATTATTAGGTTTATGGTTCCAAGACAAACCCTAAATCATTATAAATAAAGGCTTACATACTTCTAAGCTTTATTTAAGCATGGCTTTAGAATCTTACTTGAGAAATACTTTAAGAATGGAAAACGAAGGAGTAGCCCCCATCAATCCCGGCAGCCCACTTTTCTTGTCCGGCGACGGATTTGAACCGGCCGGCGTTCTCTTTCCTCACGCCGTCTTTCACTTCCCTTCAAAGGAGAAGAAAGAGGCTTGCGACTTCATCGACAAGGTAAATATTTAAAGTTTTTGAAAAAACTTTTTGCTTCATTTTATTCACTCATCTTTATGCTAGGTCGCCGACAAGCACCGTCGCTTATGTGAAGAGAGGCAGCGGCTGGGTCTCAAAAGGCAAACACTCGAGGCTCGCATTGCTCGGATGGAGAGGAAGATACGGGCTTTGGAGAGTGATCCCTTTCAATGGGAGTGGCGGAACTTCGATTCTGTTGCTGAGATCCCGAAAATGCTTCGGATGTATCTCCGTGCTAGAGGAGTCCCGGGTCCCGTGAACGCCCCAGTCTTCGCCGTTCCATCCGATAGTGAAGAGGAAGAGGACTTGGAGGAGGAGGCCAGCAACTGCCGGAAACGCATTCGGGATCGTTCCGAAGTGGATGCCAAAAACAAGGCGTCCACTTCGAAGACTAAACCGGCGATGAAGGAGCCTGTTCCCGAGCCTCTCCCATAAATGTTCTTTAATTTCTTCACTTCTTTTCTTTTTTTTTTTAAAACTCGTAATGGGCTTCGGCCCCTTTTTATTTATGGAAATATTTGCTACTTTCCTTTCTTTCCAAATATTCTTGGAGATGCGTCTTTTAATGCATGATCCGTTCGAGGGCATGAATCTCTCCGCGAATCACTCCATTCCTTGGATAAAATCCGCAGCTTGCTAAGGATATGGGATTCCTATAAATTATAGGTTCAATTTCTCTTTACTTCTCACCCTTCTTTTCATTTTAGCAGGTATGGAGTTCAATCTTCGCTGTTCAGAATCTATGCCTGACTTCTCCAGAATCGGAATGATGAATGAAGATGTTCAAAATGAGCCAAACAGGCAGCCTTCTCCACTTCGCGGCTTCTCGAGATCTCAGATCCGACCCCCATGTGCTTTGATCAGGGATCTCCCAATCAGAGACCAAGGAACAGCGATGGCATTCATAGAGGCACTTGAACTTCAACGCCGGAAGCTTATGTCGGAAAAGAAGAGGCTCCGGAAGAAGAATAACCGGGAGCAACGCAGGCTTACTACGGTGTCAAGAAATCTTCACATCCTTGAATCTCACCCCGGAGAGTGGATTAAGCTTGGAATTTCTGACTTTGCTCAAATTCCGGACTGCATGATGTCAATCCTCGATCTTGCTGGTCAAGGAATTGAAGTGTTCTGCTCGTCAACGAGGATTTCGTAGTTCGAAGTGTACGATGAGGGACACTCCGTCTTCTTTTTTTTATAAACGCTTTATTTCCAATCTCTTGTATGTTCGCATAACCGAACCTTTTTCCTTTAATAAAGAAATAAAACAAAAATTTTATTAATAGCTGAACTCGTTTTCGAGCTGCCTACGTACCCATTTCGGGATCAAGCCAAATCGTAGTTCATGTACATAAAC
>NW_003302548.1:7190141-7192000 GCF_000004255.2 Arabidopsis lyrata subsp. lyrata | reverse complement strand
CGTATGTCGCACGCCTATGTGGCTTCTAGGTCTTTTAACCTATAAACGCCGCTTTCGAACCACCTCGGTAATAATGTAAGGTCCCTCCCAATTAATACCAAGTTTTCCAGCACCTTCTTCTTTTTTGTTGTCAAAGACGCGTCTTAATACGTAATCTCCCACGAAGAACGGCCTACTTTTAACCTTTGAATTGTAATACCGTGCTGCTGCCTGTTGGTAATTCTGGATCCGAATTAGAGCTTGATCACGCCTTTCATTTATGGTGTCTAGAGAATCTTTAAGCATTGCTGAATTTTCTTCCTCATTTAACGGTGCTTCTATTCGACGAAGTCCGGGCACATTGAGTTCAGCTGGTACTACCGCTTCCATGCCATAAACCAAAGAGAATGGAGTTCTCCTGTAGGTCGCCTAGGGGTTGTACGATAAGCCCACAGGACGGGTTGGAGTTCTTCATACCATCCTCCCTTTAGATGACTTAAACGTTTCTTGAGATTGCTTAATATCGTCTTGTTCGCGGCTTCGGCTTGACCGTTTCCTTGCGGATATCGTGGAGTAGAATAACTAACTTTGATTCCCCAGTCCGCACAAAAGGCATCAAACTCGTGTGAAATGAATTGCGGTCCATTATCAGTGACTATTTCGTATGGAACTCCATGTCGACATACAATGTTTTTCCAAATAAAGGTCTGCACCGCCGAATCCTTGATACCGACATACGCCTCAGCTTCGATCCATTTTGAAAAGTAATCCGTAAGGACTAAAAGGTACTGTACACCTCGAGTTGATTTGTGCAATGGCCCAATGATGTCCATTGACCACCTCATAAACGGGTATGGGGCGGAAATGGAGGAGAATAATTCCGACGGTTGATGGATCAATGGTGCATGGAGTTGGCAACGCTTGCATCTTTGGGCGAACTTAACACAATCTGTGATCATAGTGGGCCAAAAATACCCCATTCTTTTAACTTTAAAAGCCATAGCTCTTCCTGATGAATGACTCCCACATAATCCTTCATGCACTTCGCTCATGACGATTTCGACTTCGGGCCCAAAAATGCATAATAGGTAAGGGTCACTGACACCTCGTCTATATAACGCATCTTTTGATAGACAAAATTTCGCGCTAACGACTTTCATTTTCCTGGCCTGCCATTTATTCTTTGGGAGCTCGCCTGTCGTGATGTAGTGCTTTATTGGCTCCCTCCAGTCAGCCCCCCAGTCTTTAGCCGGAATTTGGTCAATTTTGTGAAATATTCGTGGCTCTGGTTCGGGATGCTCGTTTGGTTCAAGAATATCCTCCTCGATTAATGGCTCGGTTTCTGACATCATTTCTGGAACCACTTCTTCAGCTAAGACGACGGGTTCCTTGCTAGATGTATTTGGTCCCTTTGACTTTCTTCGTTTGGGTGGCGGTTCGATCTCTGGTTCGCCACGGTCGCGTGCCGCTGCTCGAGACCTTGTAACGACGAGGGTTTCCTTGTTGTCTTGAATGCTTCGCTCCGAGATGCATTCTACTGGAATAACTCTCTTTAACTCAGGATCTGATGTTGACGCCAATGCGGCAAGTGCATCTGCAGTTGTATTCTCTCCCCGAGGTATACGGACTAATTCAAATTTCGAGAAATTTTTAGATAGGTCCTTCACCACTTCGAGGTATGCTTCCATTCTTGAATCTTTGGCTTCATAGTCTCCATTAAATTGGTTAACTACTAATTGCGAATCGCAATAAGCCAATATTTCCTTAGCTCCAACCCCTTGTGCTAGTCGAAGTCCGGCAATAAGGGCTTCGTATTCTGCCTCGTTGTTGGAGGCATTGAATAACAATCGGAATGATTGTTCTAGAATTTCTGATGTTGG
>NW_003302548.1:7164547-7190041 GCF_000004255.2 Arabidopsis lyrata subsp. lyrata | reverse complement strand
ATCGGCATGAAAAGAGAAACCAAAGGAAGGTGCTGAGCCTCGAGATGCTCCTGATACTAGGATTTTACTATCAATTACCCTAATATACTTTCATGTCATTGCAGTATAAGAGGTTATCAATCCAATCAGGTGCTCTTACTATCAATCAAGATGTGATCAGAGAATACTAAGTCAAGCCAAGCAGAATAGAGGTTTGTTTATCTAACAATCCTAAGCGAACATGCATAAAAACGATAAAACTACAGAACAGGAACGATCATGCATAAAGAGAAAGAAGCAGCAATAAGCAACAGGTAAAGAGACAAGTAAAGAGATAAGCAATCAAATGAGATAAAAGGTCCTGAGGATAGGGTAATCGATTATAGCAGTCTCCTTAATCTACTTAGGTGGTTAACAATCCAAACAGGCTATCCCTAGACAATAGATTCAACTACAGACCAATTCACTCTCATGACAGAGATCCTCAAGCAATACCAGTTCCAGACCTAATCATCATTAGCGAAATCTAGCAAAGCAGGCAATAAGATTCAATCTAATATAGTCAATAAACATTCTAAACATCCAATCTCTTGGGCTAGAGTATGTAAATCTCTGGAGTAGTTGGTTCAGACATTTCATCGAACACTTGGTGGGTGTGGAAATGTCTGGGTTCAAATCCCAGTTGATCAGAAAGGAATAAGCACTAAGTACTACTAATCCAGAAGGGATTCAAGCAATTCTACACTTAAACACCTAAATAAACTAAGGATTCCACACCTAATCTATCCCATCCTCAAGAACCCTAATCCACTACTCAGACATACTCAAGAACACAAACCCAGAAAATTGCACAAACCCAGAAATCGCTAAAAACATCATATCTTATAGATCAAAGCAAGATAAACAACTTTGCAGAAGGAAATTATTGCAAAAACTCAAAGGATCAAAAGTAATTTGGATTACAAAAGTTTGCAGAAAAATTGTTCAGAGGATAAAAGCGAGATCCTTTGGGCAAAGCCCTAAGAGGTCTATTTATAGCAAAAGTAGAAAACCCTAGTACACAAAACGACAAAATAGAAAGTCGGTTTAGGGTCTACTCGAGCTGGTACTCGAGTGGCTTGGTCGAGTAGTCCATTCTTCAAAGGTTGCATCTTGCTCGGGTAAGTCTCTCAGGTCCAGTTCGAGTAGCCTGTTCGAGTAGATTGGTCGAGTATGTCTTGGTCTTCTCTTCAGAAATCTGCTCGAGTACACTGCTCTGGCTCTGCTCGAGTACACTGCTCGAGTACACTACTCTGGAACTGCTCTGGCACTGCTCTTGCACTGCTCGAGTACACTGATCTGGCTCTGCTCGAGTACACTGCTCTGGAACTGCTCCTTAGTACCTGAATGTACCAGATACAACTCCAAAATGCAAGAATGCATGCTATGCTAATGTAGAATACTCTAAGTATGCAAAGTGATGCAAAATGACTCAAACTAAGAGTTAAAGACATGAAACAAGGATGAAACTAGACTAAATGAGATGTAAATGCATGGTAAAAACTAGCAAAATACAGACATATCAACTCCCCCAAACTTATTCTTTGCTTGCCCTCAAGCAAACAGTAAAGATCAAGCTGGAGGAGAGGTTTGAAAGAGGAGACTCAGAACCAAAACATGCATATAAAGTAAGTGAATTCAATGTCCAGGTTGCTAATTCTAGAATGCAAGGTTGACTGATCTCTACTTTAAAACTTTAGCCATCTCCTTCACATCTCAACATAACTTCTGCCTTAATCAATTCAAGCAATCACCTCAGCACATTCCCTTTAACATTGATTAAGTGAGAACCGTGGATCATACAATGCAATGGATATGAAGTCATTTGGTTTAAGGGTAGAGGTCAAGAGACAAAGATGGTCCCTTAAATATCTGGTTTAAATCGTAACAGGGGATCTCTCAAGAATGATTGAGCTTTAGTAGAATGCTAAAGGTGAGTTCCAAGTTATGCATACAAGGATAAGACCCCATCTACCCAGAATGTAATCAATATCAATCCAAATCGAAGTCCTATTTCTAATCCCAGAACATGAACTTAAACTCTACCCTTTTGCATTCAAAGCATTTCCAGACTCTTACTCAAATCATTCTCTTCTTTACCTTGCTTTCTATCTTAGGAGAAGCTTTCTTTTTCTTTGCTCTGTCTAGCGGATTAGGATTTCTTTAACAACTAGGGTTCCTTTTTCTTTCTTCTTATAACACAAGGCTTTTTGGCCTTTCTCTTTAAGCTATTACAGAACCCTTTTCTTTACTTTAACACTCCCAAATCCTTTACTAGACTTTATTTTACTTTAGCTACTTCTCTTAAGGACTCATTTCCCTTTTCTTTTCTTTCAGTGATGAACACAACCTTTTCTTTCTTTTAAGCACAACCCAAACCCAGAATTAAGCACCCACCTAGTCCTATCTAGTCCAGATAACGTGAACTAGAACTACATGAGATACTATCCTTGTCGGTACAGACCTAACACTTTCTACCAAGCTCAATCGAAGTAAGGCCTCACAGTCACACACAAATGATAAATGGCTTGAAAGAAGGTTAAGGTTTAGGGTAGGGAATAACTGCTCCAAAGATGGGAGTCAGCTACTTGGACTAGCAAGAGGGATCAAAAGGTAAAAGAAAGTCCAAGTATTTTAAGGTAACCATGAGTTCATAACACAATGCACAGTATGATAATTGCAAGTCAAAATTCAGGTTCAAATTGATAGGGAAAGGCATCAGATCAAAGCGAGTTTCAACTAAGAACAAGAAAATCAAGCTTCGAATTCAAAAGATGGTGCGGTCTTACTTCAAGTTCAGTCGATTATGCATTAGAGAACTAACAACCTGGGCACTGAGTTCTACTTAGTGAATAAGCATATTTACAAGGTTATAATCATCATAATCTCCAATGCAAATGCATGATGCAACAGCCCTAAGTGAAAGCATACTAAAACAACCCTAAAATGACAATGCAAGCTATATGAACACTCTGTTTTTGTGAAATCATTTTCAGAAATTTTTCAAATTTTTTGTTTTTTTCTATGCCTTAGATGCAATGCAGATTATATGATGCAAAATTTGAAATAAGAACAGAAAACACAATGTCAAATACTCCCTGAGCCCTCCCCCAAACTTAAATTACACAGTCCTCTGTGTAACAAAAGCTTGGAAGAGAGTACTCAGGGCAAACCAATAGATAAACAAGATGAAAGATGATATAAACAATGGTGAAGTAGAGTTGTTACCTGGTCTAAGTAAAGAAAGCAGAGACGTAGTCATCCATGCTCTCACTTGTGTAGCTCCAAGGTACTGGCTGGGATGAGGTCGGGACAGTGTGCTCGGGTATCTGCTCGAGTGGTGTACTCGAGTACTGTAGCGTTTCTGCAAAAAAATTTCTGAGCTTTTCCTGAACCAAAACCTTCTTCTTTTTGCCTGTAAATCAAAAACACTAAAGAAACACATTAAAAATAACAAGAAATAAAGCATTATTTACAGAGATAAACATGGGAATTCCTCCCAAGTGAGCTTGTTTAAAGTCTTTAGCTTGACTTCTCACACTGAATAAGCTTAGGGTGGGTTGTAGAGAGGAAGTGAGGTCTCCTCTGTCATGCGGGTGGATGAATCATCAAACTTAGCATGCTCGCTTGACAAATCTGTAGTTGAGTACTCAATGGCCCTTTTCTCATAGTAAGCTTCCTGTTGATCAACTGGATAGTCTTCTTCTATAGACCATTCTGAAGTGAATTCACTCCTCTTTTTACTGACCAGAGTAGATGCTTCATCATTTGGGACATCCTTGATTTGGAGTGGTACTTGGTTGGCGTTCCCATGGAGCTCCTTGATTTGACCCTTTAGCTCTCTCACAGTGTCAGTTAGCTCCCTTATGGCTTTATCCTGCCATTTAGACCTCCTCTTGAGTTCTAACCAGCCATCTGGCGCAGAATTGCTAGACTCTAGCAGCTTATCAAGATGTTTGGTCGAGCTAGAGTTCTCTAGACTAGTTGAGGGCTTGCTCAAGTGTATACTCGAGTAAGTTGGTTGAGCATGTGTTGAGCTTGCTTCATATGCCACCTTAACCTCTGTTTTTGACCCAATCAAGCCTTTAAAGACCTCTGACCCTACTACTTCTTTGTGTGAATCTAGTGACTTACCACAGCTCAAGGTTTCAGTGAGAAGATATCCTGCTTCACCACTCTTAGTCAAAGAAGTTTGTTGGTGATCTTCCTCAGCAATCTCCTCTAGCTGTTCATCAGCTAGGCAATCCATTACCTTAACTACGAAGGTCTGTCCTTTAATTGTTGGCTTCCTCGTGGCATCATTGATGTCAAACTTCATTTTGAAATCATTTCCCAGATTAAGATCAATCTTCCCATTCTTAACATCAATGACAGCTCCAGCAGTGGCTAAGAAGGGCCTTCCTAAAATTAAAGGATCTTTTGGTTCATCCATTTCTAGCACTATGAAGTCTGTAGGGATTTCAGCATTTCCAATCTTAATAGGCAAATCTTCTAATAACCCATGAGGAAATCTAATAGACTCATCAGCCAGAATCAAGGAGATGTTGCAAGGTTTATATTTGTTGAAACCCAGTCTCTTGGCCACGGAGAGAGGCATGAGACTTTTAAAAGCACCTAGATCGCAGAGGCAGTTACTGAAGGCTAATGTGCCTAGAGAGCAAGGTAGAGTAAACGAACCAGGATCTCCCAATTTCTTGGGAATAATCTTCGTTTGGATGATTTCACTGCACTCATGACTCTCCATCCCTTGCACTTCCTTAATTCTCTCCATTACCATGTCTTTAAAGAACTTGTGAGAATCCGGAATAAGCATGAAAGCATCAATGAGAGGCATCCTTAATTCAATCTCCTTGATGTGTTTAGCAAACATGGCTCTGTACTTCTCAATGATATCCCTCTTGAATCTTCCTGGGAATGGTATTTTGGGCTTGTAGGGTGGTGGAACGAAAGCTTTCTTCTTACTCTTATCAACAACTGGTTCTTTGATCTGGGGGCTTTTAGCTTGATCACTAGGTACAGTCTCTTGGTCTAGCTTAGTGGTGTCTTCTACTTGAGTTTCATGCTGAATGAAATCCTCCCCCTCTTGAATCTCACTGTCCTCAGTGACAGGAGCTATGCTAGGTCGAGTTTGCAGCTCTCGACCACTACGAAGGTGAATAGCATTAACATGACCTTTCTGATGCTGAATAGCTTTTCCTGGCAGTTGCCCTAGATTCTGAGGCGCAGAAGTAGAGGCAACTTGGCTCTCCATGTACTTAATCCTGGAGTTTAGAGCCTCAATCTTGACATGTAGATCATTGTAGGAGCAGTCAACTTTGTTTTGAATCTCAGCCATCTTCTTATCACCAGCTGCTTGGCCGTGTAGAAGCTGTTGAAGCATTTGTTTCATCTCTTGATCTTGGGCAGGGGGAGCTTGCTGGGTTTGCTGTGCAAAACCGGGTGGTGGGTTATGTTGTTGATAACCTCCACTAAACTGTTGCTTTGGTGCAAACCCTTGATTGTATGGTATGAAAGGCTTGGACTGATTCTGTTGTTGTTGAGGGTAAACCTGATCTTGAGGGTTTGCAACATTCGTGCTCCGGTAAGATAGATTAGGATGAGCAGGCATGTAGGGGTTGTAGCCCTTGTTGTAGCCACCTTGGTTCTGAATGTAGCTGACTTCTGCAGCCTGAGTATTCTCCCCCTCTTGGATTTGATAGTGCTCTTCTTCAGTGATATAGTGGACTGGCTGCTGTTGAGTAAGCAGTAATTTATCCAACTTTTCGTTGAGAGCATGAATCATCTCCTTAGTATGCTTTGCATCCGGATCTCCAATACCTCTGTTAGAGCGATCAAAATCCTCGTTATAGTTACCATCAGATAGAGCTAAGTTCTCTATCAATTCCCAGCCTTCCTCAACATCCTTATTCAAGAAATTCCCATTAGAGGCAGTGTCTAGCAACATTCTGATCTTGGGCAAAACTCCCCTGTAGAGTGTGCTGAGTAGTGAAGCTTTCTTGAAACCATGGTGTGGACACTGTATAGTGTAGCCTTTGAATCTCTCCCAGGCCTCACAAATGGATTCAGACTGCTTTTGAGTAAAACTGGAGATTTCATTTCGTAGACGTGCAGTTCTTGAATTGGAGAAGAACTTTGTTAAGAAAGCCTTCTTGCAATCGTCCCAAGATGTGATGGAGCCAGCAGGTAGTGTCTTCTCCCAGTGGTGTGCTTTGTCTCCCAGCGAGAAGGGAAACAGACGCAGCTTGAAGCTGTCTTCACTAACACCATTGATCTTGGTGAGGCTGCAGAGCCTATCAAAATTATCCAAGTGATCTAAGGGGTCTTCCAGAGGCAACCCATGAAACTTGTTACCTTGAATCATTGAGATCAATCCACTCTTGATCTCGAAATTGTTGTTCTGGACATGAGGTGGAACGATGCCCTGTCTCTGTTGATGGTTGCGTGGTGCATCACCATCACCAATGTTCCGTGGTATACCAACTCCCTGATTGTCTTGATCTTGTTCGTCCATAGCAGCTGGATTGTGCTGTTCACAACCGTCTCTGTCTCTACGCTCTCTCAACTCACGAGCTAAACGATTGATGTTGTCTCTGTAGCTGATGAGATTGTCAGAACCTTTGGAACGAGTTTGCATGCACGTGTTGAGTTGGTACTCGAGCTAGTGCCTGGAACACAAAAAACAAGTAGTTGAAGAGAGTAGTTAGTAGCCAAAGTAAAGAAAGAACTTGATCTTAGCAATTCTAAAATCTTGAATGTAACAAGCAGACACCCAAATGGCAACGGCGCCAAATTGATACTAGGATTTTACTATCAATTACCCTAATATACTTTCATGTCATTGCAGTATAAGGGGTTATCAATCCAATCAGGTGCTCTTACTATCAATCAAGATGTGATCAGAGATAACTAAGTCAAGCCAAGCCGAATATTGTTTTGTTATCTAGCAATACTAAGCGATCATGCATAAGCGATAAAACTACGGAACAGGAGTGATCGTGCATAAAGAGAAAGAACTATCAATACTAAGCAGCAATAAGCAACAGGTAAAGAGACAAGTAAAGAGATAAGCAATCAAATGAGATAAAAGGTCCTGAGGATAGGGTAATCGATTATAGCAGTCTCCTTAATCTACTTAGGTGGTTAACAATCCAAACAGGCTATCCCTAGACAATAGATTCAACTACAGACCAATTCACTCTCATGACAGAGATCCTCAAGCAATACCAGTTCCAGACCTAATCATCATTAGCGAAATCTAGCAAAGCAGGCAATAAGATTCAATCTAATATAGTCAATAAACATTCTAAACATCCAATCTCTTGGGCTAGAGTATGTAAATCTCTGGAGTAGTTGGTTCAGACATTTCATCGAACACTTGGTGGGTGTGGAAATGTCTGGGTTCAAATCCCAGTTGATCAGAAAGGAATAAGCACTAAGTACTACTAATCCAGAAGGGATTCAAGCAATTCTACACTTAAACACCTAAATAAACTAAGGATTCCGCACCTAATCTATCCCATCCTCAAGAACCCTAATCCACTACTCAGACATGCTCAAGAACACAAACCCAGAAAATTGCACAAACCCAGAAATCGATAAAAACTTCATATGTTGTAGATCAAAGCAAGATAAACAACTTTGCAGAAGGAAATTATTGCAAAAACTCAAAGGATCAAAAGTAATTTGGATTACAAAAGTTTGCAGAAAAATTGTTCAGAGGCTAAAAACGATATCCTTTGGGCAAAGCCCTAAGAGGTCTATTTATAGCAAAAGTAGAAAACCCTAGTACACAAAACGACAAAATAGAAAGTCGGTTTAGGGTCTACTCGAGCTGGTACTCGAGTGGCTTGGTCGAGTAGTCCATTCTTCAAAGGTTGCATCTTGCTCGGGTAAGTCTCTCAGGTCCAGTTCGAGTAGCCTGTTCGAGTAGATTGGTCGAGTATGTCTTGGTCTTCTCTTCAGAAATCTGCTCGAGTACACTGCTCTGGCTCTGCTCGAGTACACTGCTCGAGTACACTACTCTGGAACTGCTCTGGCACTGCTCTTGCACTGCTCGAGTACACTGATCTGGCTCTGC
Organism: Arabidopsis lyrata subsp. lyrata; assembly: GCF_000004255.2. Lineage (NCBI taxonomy): Eukaryota > Viridiplantae > Streptophyta > Magnoliopsida > Brassicales > Brassicaceae > Arabidopsis > Arabidopsis lyrata. The sequence continues at coordinate 7,181,946 of NW_003302548.1, read as the reverse complement.
TCGAGTACACTGCTCTGGAACTGCTCCTTAGTACCTGAATGTACCAGATACAACTCCAAAATGCAAGAATGCATGCTATGCTAATGTAGAATACTCTAAGTATGCAAAGTGATGCAAAATGACTCAAACTAAGAGTTAAAGACATGAAACAAGGATGAAACTAGACTAAATGAGATGTAAATGCATGGTAAAAACTAGCAAAATACAGACATATCACCCGTCTACGTGTAATTTCCAAGTTTGGTTCTCCGGTTGCTCTATCGTTCCAGGTATCGGTAATTCGGTCAGGAAGTCTGCTAAGACCTGAGCCTTCATACTGATCCGGCTTTTGAACTCTATGTCGTACTCGCTTAATTCAACCGCCCATTTCGCCAAACGTCCGGACTGACTTGGACTATGAAGTATTGTTCGGAGTGGTTGGTTAGTTAATACTTCAACCGGATGGGATTGAAAATATGGACGCAGCTTCCGAGCCGAAGTTACCACCGCGAGTGCAAGTTTTTCCATCATTGTGTATCTGGTTTCCGGATCTGTCATTGACTTGCTCACGTAGTAAATTGGTTTCTGCTCCCCACGGTCTTCCCGAACCAAGACTCCACTAACCGCGTGGTTTGAAACTGAAACGTACAAGTAGAGTTTTTCATCCACTTCCGGTTTGGACAGTACAGGTGGAGTGGTTAAGTATGCCTTAAGCTGCCCAAAGGCTTCTTCGCACTTCTCATCCCAAATGAATCCTTTGTTCCCTTTTAGAATTTGGTAGAAAGGCAACGACTTATCTGTTGACCTCGAGATAAAACGATTCAAAGCCGCAATCCGCCCAGTCAACCGTTGCACTTCTTTGAAGTTTCTTGGAGATGGCATGTTCCGAAAGGCGTTAATTTGATTTGGATTGGCTTCAATCCCTCTTTCTGTCACGATATAACCAAGGAATTCTCCGGATGGGACTCCAAATGTGCACTTCGCCGGGTTCAGCTTCATTTGATATTTATTGAGAATATCAAAACATTCCTCCAAATGTTTAACATGATCCTCTTTCTTCAACGATTTAACCAACATATCATCTATGTAAACTTCCATAGTCTTCCCGAGGTGATTGTGAAACATTTTGTTCACCAACCGCTGGTAAGTTGCTCCTGCATTTTTCAAACCAAAAGGCATTACCTTGTAACAGTAGATACCTCTATCTGTGATAAATGACGTCTTTTCTTGATCTTCGGGATTCATCATTATCTGATTATAACCCGAGAAGGCGTCCATGAACGTTAACAGCTCATTTCCAGCGGTGGACTCTACAAGTCGATCTATATGCGGGAGCGGGAAACTATCTTTGGGACATGCTTTATTCAGGTCTGTAAAATCGATGCAAACCCTATCTTTCCCATTCTTTTTCTTGACAACGACAGTGTTTGCTACCCATTCCGGATATTGCACTTCTCTTATGGACCCTATCTTCAAAAGTTTATCCACTTCGTCATTTACTATTTTTGCCCGCTCCACTCCAAGCTTTCTTCTTTTTTTGTTTCACCGGTTTGAAGCTTGGATCCACGTTTAGTTCATGACAAATTATACTCGGATTTATGCCAGGCATGTCCGCTGCTGACCATGCAAATGATGCTTTGTTTTTCCTTAAGAGTTCGATCAAAGCTTCTTTTATTTGGCCAGTCAACGTTGCTCCAATTCTAATTTTCCGGTCCGGCTTGTCTTCTTCCAGTACCACTTCGACTACTACATCCTCTTTCTTCTGCCCACTAGGAAATTTTGTTTTTAGTCCTTCTTTTGCGGGCTTTGTTAATTGCTATTGGATCTTCAGACGGTGGCTAGCTAAGTAACACGTCCGTGAAGCTTCTTGATCTCCTCGAATTGTTTCCACCCCATTTGATGTTGGAAATTTGATACATTGATGGTATGTAGAGGGGACTGCTTTCATCCGATAAATCCAGGGAGTCCCAAGGATGATGTTGTAAGCTGCGGGTTTATCGAAGACCACGAAGTCCACGATCTTCGATACTTTCTTGGCAAGGACCGGTAGCTTGATTGTTCCGAGAGACATGGCTGACTCGCTTGTGAACGCAACTAATGGAGATGGGGGTCCTACTATGTCTCCTCGGCTGATTCCCATTTTTTCTAGAGTACTTAAAAAGATCAAGTCGACCGAACTGCCTGTATCTATAAGGATCCTTGATACTTCAAAGTTAGCGACATCAAGAGTAATAACCAGAGCATCATCATGCGGTCTTTCGAGATGCCGTGTTTCTTCTTCGTTAAATGATATTGGGGCACCTTGAAAATCAATTTCTTCGCTCAAGCTTGCTTTGAGTAAGACGTTTCGCCTATGCTTTTTGATGGAACTTATTGAATCTCCGCAAAATCTGGAGCCTCCTAGAATCACATTGATCTTACCCTTCGAACTCCTTGGTTCTTCCTCGTTGGATAACCTTGGTCTTTTGGAATCTTGATCTTTGGAGTTTTCCTTTGCTTCGTGGTATTCCTTCACAAAATCTTTTATATTGAATTTAGAAAGATCGCCACTAGCCCAAAGCTCTGCGAGGTGCTTTTTAAGAACGCTGCAATCCTTGGTTAAATGTCCGGTTACTTTATGAATGTCGCAATATAGACTTTCATCACGGACCCAAGTGTTTGATCTTCCTTTCCCTTGGAATTGCTTCCCGACGGTATTGTTGAAAGGTTGCGACCCAAACCTCTTTGGTCCTTTGCTCTCCCTAGGCTCGAACTTCCTGGCAGGGACGGTGATTGCTGGTTTTTCTTGTTTATTTCTTTTGGCAAAACTTTCTTTTTCGTCCTCTACCTCCATCCAATTGTTCGCGCGAAAGAGTGCATCCTGAATTGTGTCTGGTTTATGAAGTATTAGGTCTTCTTTAAACCTTGAATCATGTCGCAATCCTTTTCGTAGGGCAGATAAAGCTGATTGCTGCGAGATTCTTGGGAGCTTTGATAGCACTCCTTTGAATTTGGTGATGAAAACTCGAAGTGACTCATTAGGTCCTTGCGTTAAGTTCCAAAGATCGGCATCCGAAACGCTTTTATCCATAAGGATAGAGTATTGCTTTAAGAACACGGCTGATAGTTCGTTGAAATTGCTGATCGAACCCGGCTCTAATTGGGTGAACCACATTAGAGCTTGGCCACACAGATTCTCCGAAAAAAGCTTGCAGTATCCTACATCCTCATCAGCTTCATCCAATTCGACTCTTCCAGCAGCGATCAGAAAAGCTGCGAGATAGCTTTTTGGATCCTCCAATCCGCTGTAAGGGTCCAACTTGAGCTTCCGGGAATCTTTGATCCTCAAACTTGCAATTCGCGGGATAAAAGGGGTTCGCCTTGCTTCTTCAATGACTCGATTGATGTCTGGCTCCGAACTTGTAGCCTGATGAAATTTTGATTTCATTTCTTTTAATTCCTGGCTAACCTTCCTCATGGTCTCGAACTGGTCGAGGTTCTCCTGCTCGTACTGAGCTGCAAGTTGTTCTTCATCCCCGAGCTGCATCTCTTCTTCCGACGTCTGAGCTACATTATTAGTAGCACCGGGAGTTGTTTGTCCGCTGGTTTCATTTCGTGCAGCGGAACTTGGCGAGTTGAATATCCCTCTTCGGGTTCCCACCGGGTTTCCTGCACTTAAAGAGCGAACACGAGTTTGTATATTATTGACGTTTTGACTAAGAGATACCTGGGATGTTTGCAACGTATCGACGGCCTTCTCCACATCCGAAAATTTTTGTGATATGTCCGACATGGTTTGCTGCATAGCTTTGAGGGTTTCGGCCAATGATGTCTCAACGGCGTCTCCTCCGGACATTGTCGCTTATCTCGGGAATGTAGAAAAGAAGAAATCTGACCACTCAAGAATCCTGATGTCCCCACAGACGGCGCCAAAATGTGGATGTCGGATTCACACACTCAAGTATTTTGTTAAGTGGGAAAGATAATTCTTGAGGGACAAAAATGAATGCGTAAAAACTTATAAATTGAAACGAAAATTGCTATATTATTTTTCTCTTGAGAGGAAGATCCCTTTTACATGACCATTGGCCTCTATATTTATACATAGATAAACGACATTAAAATGAGCAATTAAGTACAATTATTTCTTCTTAAATGTGTCCGTTTTGATTCTTCGGCTTTAATGCTCAACGTTTGAATTTGAGTTGACTCTGATCTTCATGGGCCTCGCCTCTTTTGGCCCAAGTGTCCTCGAACCGACTTTCCCGTGTCTTAAGGGACATAAAACACATTGTAGTCCAACAAGATAATGTCTGTTATTGTCCCATAGTATGATACCAAATCCACCGCTTGTGAAGTATCCTTAGCACTAGACCTGCAGATTGTTTGTAGCCTCTGGATATGTTGGAGCAGTACCCATCTGGGCCTTTGAACTCAAAAAGTCGCCTACAAAAAATCTTTTTCTCTGTCTTGGATAAAGACCAAACTGCTACAGGTAGGTATGTTCTTTTTCCTCTGAATTTAGGGTGCAATTCCTTCCTAATACCAAGAACCTCCAAATCTCTACGAGCATTTAAACCATCTTTTGATTTCCCACAATGCAACAATGTTGATACAATACTCGCAGCCACATTTCTCTCCACATGCATTACATATAGGTTATCTCTAACAGGGAGTTCCTCCCAATAAGGTAGCTTGAATAAAATCGACCTTTTCTTCAATCTGGATAACTCCTCCTCGTGAACTTATACTTCTTCCTCCTCATCTTCTTCTGACTCACTAGATAATCCTCACTGTCATAGTCTAATTCAGTATATATTGTCCCCTTTTTTTCTCTTTCTTGCAGCTTGTTTCAGATTTCCAAAGTTGTTTTTGAAATTTTTCAGGTTTTGAAAAATTTCACGACCACTTAGTATCCTTCCCTTTCTCCTGTGTTCAGCTTTTCCATCAAACCATGACTTCTTTCCCCTATAAGTATGTGTTGGTGGAAGACCTTTTCTGCGGCACATATAGACATGTTTTCTGCTGAACTTCAACCATGTCGAGTCCGTATTTTTCCCACATAAAGGACAGCCCATTTTACCCTTTACTTTGCAGCAAGCAAGATTCTCATAAGCAGAAAAATCACTTATCGTCCATAGAAGCATTTCGTTAAGTGTAGAAGTCGTTTTACTATAGGCGTCATATGTTAACTCACCATAATTCCACAGCTGGCATAGATCCTCTATGAGTGGCTCTAAGTAGACATCAATACTATTGCCCGGCTGTTGAGACCCAGGAATTAACAAGGTAAGCATGATGTTCTCCATCTTCATGCATAAGTCAGGTGGCAGATTGTAGTTTACAAGCAAAGCAGGCCAACAACTATACCTTATATTCTTCATATTGAATGGATTAAATCCATCCGTAGAAAGTCCAAGCCTCAGATTCCTTTCTTCTGCTGCAAATGATGGGTATTTGTGATTCATCTGATCCCATGTGACTGAATCCACAGGGTGACGGAGTTTGCCATCGTCGCTCTTGTTACTGAAATACCACCTTAAATCCTTAGCCATTTGCTCAGACCTAAACATCCTTTTAAGTCTCGGAAATATTGGAAAATAGCGTAATACTTTCTGCGGGACTCCTTTCTTTAATTCACCAGTGTGCATGTTAGTCTTCCATCTTGAAGCATTGCATTTAGGATAGTTCTCAAGCAGCTTGAACTTCTTTCTGAATAAGCAGCAATCATTGACACATGCATGAATTTTCTGGTAACCCATATCAAAGGATCTCAAAAATTTCTTCACCTCGTATACTGAGGTGTGTAAGACATTATCCTTTGGTAGCATCTCAGGCAATGTCTCTAGCAGATCATTGAAGCTCTTGTCAGACCAGCCATTCTTTGTGTTAAGTCTGAATAGTGATACACAAGTTGGATATAGTGGCGTTTCAGCATCAGCAATCTTCTCAAGAAAATCATCTTTCTTCTTGTCATCACCCTCTGCAATTTCAAGTTTCGCAGCAAACTCCTCATCCAAAAATTCAGCAGCTTGATATAACCCAACAATCTCATCATTCCACTGGCTTTGATTGCTTTCACTTTCAGCCATTGGTATCAATTCTCCATGATGATACCAATCAGACTGCCTCTTATAAGCCTCGTCCATTCCCCTTGTTACCAGATGAGCAACTACAACACTGCCTGAGTGACGATCTATATTACGGCAATCAATGCAAGGACAAATAATCATATCAACGTCTCCCATCGCCGCAGCCACAGTCCGGACAAAATTTGTAGCTCCTCTCTCATAAGCAGGATCAACTCTTTATTAAAGAGTTAAAAAGGGAATTAAAAAAACATGCAAAGTCTCCTAATTTCCTACTGAAACTAGCCTATATAAAAAAAACAACTTACCTGCAGAGGTGCACCCACTCCTTGTCGAGCATTATATATTGCGTATTTTAAAACTTTTATATAGTACCATTAAAAATATTTCAGATTTAATAAAATACTCTTTACAAATCAAAAAAGCAGTTTATATTCATACCAATTAGCAAATATATAACATAAACTCATATATTAACTCAATCTAAACAACCTATATAAATTGATTTGAAAACTGATCAATGAACTTTGTCAAGCACAAATCACCATAAGTCTAACAAATCAAACAGAAATAAATAATACCAAGCAGACAAAACCCACAGTAATGTTCAATATTGAGGAATAAAGATGGTACTAACCTGTAGTGTGATAAGAGCCTAAGATCAGCTCCAAATTCCCATTATTTCAAACAGCAAAAATTGCAAAATAAAATTACAGAATCAGTATATCTAGTTTCATGTGTTTGGTTTTGCAAGAATGTGTTTGACGAGTACTAAAAAGATCTAAAGATTCAAAAAATGCTCAGTACAAACAGTTAGAACTTCCTAAACCATCCAATTGTGTCCGACAATAACATAAGCAGTACTTGTCTCAATCTCACAAATTTCAAAAAAAAACCAAACAAATCTTAATCTTGAAAGCAAAATTGTACTGACATCTATCTAGCTACGCCTAAAGCAAACCACACAAACAAATAGATCTAAATTCGCGAAGAACAATGACATGCAAAAGAAAAAAAAACTTTGACGATTCAAATCAGTTAAAATCAGAAATCCAGACTTTAAAAAACCAAAATCAAACAACATTATTGTCGAGATTCACAAAATCTAAAAGAAAACAAGCCAGATTAAAGTAAGAAACAAATTTATAGATTTAGAGACACATGCCTTCGATTAGAGCTCAACTCGGACAGAGATAGGCGGAATTAGGACCGGCTGTAGGTTTAGTCTCGCGGCTACCGTAAAGGACGGCGGAGGCGAGATTAATCAGCGGCAAATTGTCGGATTGAGAGAGGTTGAGCAGAGATGGCTAGTTCTTAGGGTTTTCGAGAAATTGGGGAAAATAATAAGTCTATTCGACAAAGTGGGGAAAAAAACTTAATTGTTTTGTTAAGTGTTAGGCGGAAAAAATGATTTTACTTTCCCGCTTAATGAAAACATATCCATAGCGTAGGAAAAATGATATCATTTTAATCACTATTTATTAGCGTCATTTAAATGCTATCATATGAATACAAAAAATACATCTAATCTTCAATAGCAGTCTAGTAAACCGTGCTATGACGTTGTGCTATGAATGGAGACTGTGGATGTAGGATTCACACTCGATTGTCTTTAAGTATATTTGTGGAGAAAAACTCTAAAATCAACAAATGAAAATATGGAATTGAAAAGGGAAGTAACCAAGAAACTAAGTAAAGCGAATGAACTTTGGAAAGAATAAAATAGTAAAAAGCTTTGCAAAACTGTAAAAGAAAAAGTATGTTGTATTGCTTGATCGTAAGAGGAAAAAGTTGTTCTCTCCCAAACACATGCGTTTGAGGTTGTTTTTATAGAGAAAACATGATCAATGCGGTCATTTACTGCTCATAATTGCATTGATCCGCATTAATCATGTAGGTTACTATTTGATCGAAACGGCTTGAATTTGAACTATCTTGGGCTTCGCGTGGATCTTCCGAACTCTTTCTTGTTGACTCCGAACTCCCGCGTCTTGACGCTGCCGCGAACCTCGAACAATATTCTCCTCGCTTCGGCCTTCCTTTATGCGAACTGTATGTTGAATAAGAGCGAACTCCGTACTGGTAAAGATCGAGCTCTTTAATAAACTGAATCGAACTTCCGACGGGTCGAGCTCGATTCTCGCAATGAAACATCTAGAAATCCAAGAGGATTATTATGTAATAATGACGTGGAAAGATCCAAGTGGATCCTACCGAAGATGTGTGGGATCCGACCCCAACATTTAGCCCCCCAAGTCTTGCGAGCTGAGTGCTCTGCTTTGAAGACTTAAGTAAACTGTAATTAATGACTTGAGATCTTTAACATTCCGAAATTATTCCATGTTTTTCGCTATTACGCTGATCTCGGATAATCAGATGATTTGATTTCCCTAACAACCGTCATCATTAATTTCTTAATTTTATATTAATACCACGGGGAAAACTGTCCCACTTCCCAATATTCTCGAGGCGGTCTTTCATCATACTCTAGGGTTCTAAGAGGTAATATTACTTTTCCATCTTATTTTCTTTACCTAGAAAACCTTCATTCTTATTACAGAAGTCACTGTTTTCTTTCTGGTAAAAAATCCCTTTCGTAAAATGTCGAACCTTTCTTCCGAATTCTGCGAATTCGAGGCTGACGATCTCGAAGCTCTCATGGGTGAAGGGTCCGAATCCTAGATTCAAACCGGAGATGGGTTTGATCTTCACCCCCAGAGTGAATCAACTATCGATTCTCTCAACAATCTTCGAAGATTATGTCTCATCCCCCCTGAGGTAGAAATGGTAGTCCCGGAGCCCTTCGAGTCTCCGGAGTCGGGGCGAGAAGGTTACTGCTGTGCCTATGAAATTTATTTCAAAGGGTGCGGCTTATTCCTTCCCCTTCCTAAGGTGCTTCTTGTCTACCTCAGCCATCTGGGAATTGCTTTCTCCCAGATGTCGCCGAACATGCTCCAGTATATTTTGTGTACCCTCACTGTTGCGGCGGAGGCGGGCTACTCACTGGGACTTTGCGAACTCTTGGAACTTTTCCAAGCTCGCGAATCCCGAACTTCTGGGTATTATACCCTTTATCCAAACGCGGATCGGAATCTCATTGATGGCCTTCCTTTAAAGGACACCGCCTGGAGGAAGTTTTGGTTCTTCTTCCGCATAAATAATTTTTCTATTCAAAGTTCTTCCGAACTCCCTCGAACTCACTGGTCATCAAATTTGGGTAGAGATTGGGACTTAACTGAATAAGCTCCCTTTGTTATTTCAAACTGCGTTTCAACATTTCTTTGTTTTCTCGTAGGTCCTCAGATTCGACCAGTTCCATCCGTCGATTTTCTCAAATTTTACAAGGCCGTCTCGGAGAGGCCAGTTAATTGGAATTCTTTTACTCTGGAAAGAATTCACGGCGCCGGGTATTCTGTCAGAATGACACTTACTCGACCCGTCGACCCTCCTCCTGCTGAGATTGATCTCTCGAGTCTGAATGCCCGAGACAGGAGAAAGATCAAAGAGGCAAACAAAAAGATTAAAAATCAGATTTCCCTAATCGAGAAAAAGAAGAAAAACGCAACTCCCACCGAGGACGACAAAGTCTACCGGAAAACTCTCATTGTTGACGATGGATCTCTCGAAGGTTCAAAGTCAATGGCGGTTGCTGTGATCAATGCTTCTCCCTCCATCCCAGCAGCAGACAACATGGCCGCTGCCACCGTTGAGGAGGAAGGCCTTGCAAGTGACACTTCTCTTATGAAGAAGAGGAAGGATGAGGAACTTGGACCCCTGCCCCAGGGACGTCCCAAGAGCACAAGGAAGGGCAGAGCCGCTCCTTCGAATCTTCTAATTCCTGAACCTGCTGAAGCTCAGGATGCAAATCCTGATTCAGGAACAGTTTTGAAGGAACCGCTGGGTTCAGGGATGTTACCCCCTAGGCACCCCGAGGCAATACCTCTAGGGTTTGATCATCTCCGAACTCAGGACTGGTTGCCAGAGCTTCGTCTCAAGCCGGTAACCTTTAACTATCATTTTGTTGTTTGAGATTAATAGATTCTTTCTTTAAAGAAAACTCAATTCTCACACAACTAACTTTATTCCAGATAAAGAGAAGATCGGGAATATGTTTAGGTGCTTCCACACCCGTGTTGGGAAGAAGCTTCCATCCTTTGATTGGTGGAAGCCTGATATCATGAAGATGTACATCAGTCATTCATTCCACTCTTCCCAGGTTTGACTGTTTGCATCCTTAAACAGCCGATTTTGAAAGAAAATATATATATATTTTTTTAAAGATGAAACTTCTTTTATTAGGCAACTTTGGATGTGAATAGCATTGTGAACTTTTACGAAGAGGAGCTCGCCAAAGTTTCCAAGAAAGTTGCTGCCGCTGAAGGAGAGATTGAAAAACTGCAATCTAGTCGGCCTGTGCAGGAATCTGCTGGCCTTGACTCGGCTCGCCAGGAAGAGATCGAGAGACTCGAAAGATCCGGCGAGGAGACAAGGAGGACTTTGATTGAGACAGAGCAAAAGCTAGAGACTGCCCTTGCTGTTCATAACTTCGCAAAAGGCGAGATTGAGCTTCTGAGATCAGAGCTTAACAAGGTTAAAGCAGATTCTGAGGAGCTCGAACGCAAAAATGAGTCTCTTTCCGAACTGAAAGATCGCGATGTTCGCAAAATATCTCACGATGCTCGGAAGGAGGTTAAGGGAGCTGGGAAAAAGTTTCTTCTTGCTTTGCAGGAATTTATCGCTGCAGACAAAGCTTGGAACAAGCTTAACTCCGAACGCGATGAAATAAAAAGCAATCTCGATTTGATCAAAGAGATAGAGGACGGAAAAGTCAATTTGGCTGAAGAGAAAGAGACGGTTGGTGCTGATTCCCCTCCATTGACCGAACCAAACATTGGTTTGTCCTTGGACGCAATGGTGTTAACCGGTTCTCCTCGCGCTCATTTTAATGAGTTCGGAACCAATGTTGACAGAATCTCCTCGGGACGAGCTCAGGGGCTCTCTGATCAGGGACTTGTCATCTCCTCGATTATTGGAGACGATGTTGAATCGAGGAACGAGACTCCTCTCGATGCTAGCTCGCTTAACCCTGAAGTGGTTCTCGCGACTCAAGACGATGACGTTGGGGGTGCTCTTGTCTCAAGTCAAGTAAGAGAAGAAGGCGGTTCGCCTGTGAATGAATGATGGTGATTGCATTCACCTTTGATGGGGATTGTCCCTTTTGATTTTAAGACATGAAATTCGCTTTGTTGGCCATGGGGCTGTTTCACTACTTTTGAGTTTTTCTTTGCCCAAGGGGGCTTTTCATTACTATTTTGAATAAATTTCCCAAGGGGGTTTAATTAAAATTTCTTTAGGAAGAAATATTTAATTTTGGTGGAAACCATCGATTTTACCTGGAGGGTTTGCAAAGTCCTCCTAACCGAAATGGTTTAAGATTATAGGAGAGATAGGTTGATCAGACCTACTTGCCTTTTTTAAAGAAAAAACATTGGAATTTTTCCTCGGTCTCTCGGTTGCGAGGTTAGAGCTCGGCTTACAAGAACACTTTGCGATACTTCAAATGTGTTCGATTAGGGAAACCTCTAGTGAGAACTGTTTGCTTTCCCTAAGAGATTAAAAGGTGTGATACCATTTATTGATTGTCTTCGAATTTCGAGTTCAAAGTTAATTTCGCCTACTAGGTGTTAAGTGATACTTGAATAACCTATATTTTGTAGGTCTTATTTGTGCATGTACACGAGAATCGAGAGGTCATAACAGTCAGATCAATAGATTGACGTTTAACTTTCTTTTTCAATAAATACTCGAGTGAGTGCCCTTATATATTTTTCCTATATAAGGAGAGTTGGATTTTGGAAATTTCCCATATTTCTTCTTTTTTAGATCAAAGATGACTTCTAACCAAGGCGAACCTTCTGGTCCTAACTCACCACGATTCCCCTCAAGCGAATCTCTGTTCCCGTCGGGGGATGGATTCACTCCACAAGGGGTGGCTATTCCTTGTTTTCTTCCTTCCATGTCCCGGGAGGAACAGATTGAGTGCCATGAATTCATGGAGCAGGTTTGAACCTAGTACCAATAGTTTCAAGGTTTTACTTAATAGATTCGTAATGTATCTGTTATTTACAGATCACGGAAAGATATGTTTTCCTTTGCTCTGAAAGGCAACGTCTCAGAGCAAAACGCCGTATCCTTGAGGATCGGATTGCTAGAGTAGAAAGGAAGATCCAACGTTTGGAGTCGGACGTTCACAACTGGGAGAGGAGGGGATTTGATTCTATCGCCCGCATTCCCGGCTGTCTTCGAGAACACATTAGGTTCCTGGAAAAGCATTGGGATATCTACCAAAGGAGCCTCGAACCCGGCGAACGCGAAGATGGTTCGCCATCAGACGAAGTTCCTCCTGCGAAACCCCCTCCTTCTTAGTTTTATTTTTTTTTATATTATGTAAAAAACTATTGGGCTGGAGGCCCAACAATATTAATTACATTCCCCTTTTTGCTTTAAATTCGCCGATTAACTTAAATCTCATTTAATGCGTTTAATCTAGGGAATATAATTAGCAGTTAACTCGATTACATTTCCATGGAAGTCGTAATTTCAGATTTGGGAAATCGTCAATTAATCCTCTTAAATGCAATCAAATAATTTTTCGAGTATAAAGTAGGTGTAGTCTGTCATTGAGTTTCAACAACAATTCTACAAATATGTTCAAGGGAGGTAACTCATAAGAGAATCCTTCAGACTTGTTCAAAGTGATGAGTGTTGATCCTTCGAGGACGTCGGACATCGAGCTTATAAAAGCAGGAGAGTCTGGCGAACCAAAAGATTCACAAATATTAAAGAAGGGAATTAGCATTCAGATTCCGATCGTCCTGATTGAGAGATTGTTGCCTCAAGATCGTGTTAAGGTTGAGGAGTTTATCAATAAGGTATTTTCCATCCTAGTGATTAACTTCTTTTTGTTATTGCTAAACGTAGCGTTTTATTTTCTTCAGCTTATCACTCGGCATGATGAGCTCGAAGATAAGTAGAAAAAGATTAGGAGACGGATAATGGAGCTAGAGAAGCGTCGCCTCGACATATCTCGCGAGCTTCATCGCCTCGAAGCCCATCCTTCCGATTGGATCGAACTCGGACTTCAGGAGTACGGAAACATGCCAGGTTGCATAATGAACATTGTTGACCTCGCTGGTCAAGGAGCGGAGTTGTTCCGTAATTCAAGACCCTTCTAGATCCGGTCTTAGCTTAGCAAGAAATATTTATTTATACATTGTTCGCAACGTATCTTTATATTCATGCTCGAATATCGAATTTATAAAAAAGATTCTATGACTGGAATGATATTTTTGTTTTTATGTTATAGCTGGACTCGTGATTAGCGAGCTACCTACGTACCCAGAATGGGATCAAGCCGAATCGTAGTTCGAATGTGTTTTCTTTAGCAATAGAACTTTTTCAAGTTGATTATGTTCCAAGGCCTTTGAACGGGATTTCCATCAAGGTCTTGTAAACGGTATACACCGTTTCGGATTTTTTCAGCGATTTGATAAGGGCCTTCCCAGTTAATACCGAGTTTTCCAGCTCCTTCTTCTTTTGTATAATCGAACACTCGCCTTAAAACAAAGTCTCCTACATTTAAAGGTCTGTTTTTCAACTTTGAGTTATAGTATCGAGCGGTCAACTGTTGATAATTCTGAAGTCAAATAAGGGATTGGTCTCGCCTTTCATCGATTGTATCGAGAACGTCTTCTAATAATTTAGAATTCGAAACTTCGTTAAGTGGAGCTTCGCTTCGGCGCAAACCTGGGACATTTAGCTCGGCCGGGACTACGGCTTCCATCCCATAAACTAGTGAGAATGGAGTTTCACCCGTTTCCCGCCTCGGGGTTGTCCGGTAAGCCCACAACACAGGTTGCAGTTCGTTATACCATCCACCTTTCCGAGCACTCAAGCGTTTTTTAAGATTGCTGAGAATGGTTTTATTGTAGGCTTCCGCTTGTCCATTTCCTTGAGGATACCTCGGCATTGAGTAGCTAAGTTTTATTCACCAAGCGGAACAGAAATCTTCAAAATCATTCGAAATGAATTGAGGACCATTGTCCGTTACTATTTTGTAGGAAACTCCATAGCGACAAATAATGTGTTTCCACAAGAATGTCTTTACTACGGAATCTTGTATGCTTATATAAGCTTCAGCTTCAATCCATTTGGAAAAATAGTCTGTTAGAACTAATAAGTATTGGACGCCTCGTGTTGAACGATGCATCGGACCGATTATATCCATCGACCACCTCATGAAAGGGTATGGAGCGGATATATGTGATAGAATTTCAGATGGCTGGTGAATAAGAGGAGCGTCCATCTGACACTTTTTACACCGTTTGGCGTAATCAATGCAGTCTGAAATCATAGTTGGCCAGAAATATCCTAATCGTTTGATTTTGAAATCCATTGCTCGCTCCGAAGAATGACTACCACAAATCCCTTCGTGGACCTCGCTTGTCACTATTTCAACTTCGGGTCCGAAAATACATAAAAGATAAGGATCACTGACGCCTCGCTTGTACAATGACTCTTTAATTATACAATACTTAGCGCTGATTTTTAATTTGCGAGCTTGCTATTTGTCAGATGGTAGTTCTCCATTAAGAATGAAATTTTTGATGGGTACCCTCCAGTCAGCCCCCCAATCATTACCGGAAGTATTATCCTTGAGTATAAACTTCCTTGGTTCGGGTTCGGAAGGAATATCAGGATCTTCGATTGTCTCCTGAACCTCTACATCAGCTGGAAGTGACTGTTCGGTGTTGGGGTATGATTCCATCCTTTGGCGCCGAGCCAGACTTAGAACACTTCGGGAGTCTTTCAGTGATCACCTCGGGGCATCGCATCATTCACCTCGGGATATCCATCTAATCGATTTAGTATACCCGAGCCCATCGCCTCGAGGATACCTTTAACAAGTAGTTTCAAGCACCCGAGCCCATCACCTCGGGGATACTTGAACAAGACGTCTCAAGCACCCGAGCCCAATTGCCTCGGGAGTTTCTGAGCCCATCGCCTCGGGGACACCCGAACAAGCCATCCTAGAGTGCCCGAGCCAGTCCTTCCTGTGTACCCGAGCCGAGTGCACAAGTTTCTCCGAGGTGAAGTCTTCATCATCGCCCGAGATAAAGACTTGGTAAATATTCGCTTTCAAAGTACCATTTCCAAGCAAGGTATCATTTCCGAACAAGAAGGATCATTTCCGATATACCCAGAAATGATAAGAAAGAATCTAGAAGGATCGACTCAAATCAGGAAATCTCCCAAAGACTCCGAAAAATAAGGAAACTATCCTAATCCGCGATATTCTGAGCCGACTTCAAGATAAATGGAAATCTTCCGAGAATATCGCTGAAGAGGCGATTTACCACCCCTATATAAAGAGATTCAAGGCTCAAGCAAAGGGCAGGCAATACCGCTCTAGAATTTACACTACAAAAGCTCTCACAGCACAAACATCTTTTTCCTTATACGATCAAACTCTTGTACGATCAAAGTCATCTTTTTCTTAATAATATCAAGAACACCATCTTTGGTTACAATCGTTCTGTTGTTCTTTGAGAATTCACGATTATCGTATCCCTAAAATAAAACCCTAGACAAATCTTGATTGTGTTAGTTTCGACTTCCATAGTTTGGCGCCGTCTGTGGGGATACTTTAGAATTCTCTTACCTAAGACGCAGAACTCGATTACCGAAAAGGACGATGAACGAAGACGGTCGTCAGACACCACCAGCTGGAGGAGGGATCCCGAACCCTCCGAACCCTCAGAATCCTCAAGCCGATCCAACGATCATAGCGACTCTAGCCGAACTGAAAGACCTGATGGTTAAATTCCAGAAGAAAGCTGATGACCAAGAGAAAGCTAACAAAACCTTGGCACAGCGAGTCGACGAAATCGCAACACGTGGGTAACCAAAAACAACGCGTTTCCAGACTCGGCCGCCACGAGCTCGGAGGGATTTACCTGGCATCAACCCAACAAGACTCACGTTCGCGACACCAACCGGCGACACAAGAGTCGCAACCCGAGCCGACCCTGCCAGACGCGAGAACCAAGATGATCCCACCGAGCCAGACGCAGTGGATTTAACGGACGAGCCGGAGGATCTGCAAGATGAGCGTACCCGAGCCGGAGCTAACTCCGCCGAGCGAACAGATCTCACTGACGATGAAGAAACTGAGGAAAACATAAGGTGGGCCGAAGAATCTGAAAGAGAAGACGAGCTAAGCAAGATCCGAGCCTCCCTAGCCAAGGCGGAAGCTGATATGAAGCTCGTCAAAACCCAGATACATAGCGTTTCATCCTCCGCACCGAACATCGACCGAATTTTAGAAGAATCTCGGAATACTCCTTTCACCAAAAGAATTTCCGAAACGGCGATGTCCAATCTGGGAAAGTTCAAAATCGACTCGTATAACGGATCAACCGATCCAAAGTGCCACATTAAATCGTTCGTGATATCTGTGGCCCAAGCCAGGTTCAAACCCGGGAAAAAGGATGCAGGTCTGTGCCTACTGTTCGTGGAACACCTCAAAGGACCCGCATTAGAGTGCTTTTCAAGATTGGAACGAAACTCGATTGACAGTTTTGACGAGCTGTCGACACTGTTCCTCAAGCAATACTCCGTGCTCATCGACCCCGGAACCTCCGACGCAGATCTGTGGTCCCTGTCTCAACAGCCCACCGAGCCGTTAAGAGATTTCCTCAAAACCTTCAAATCGACGCTAGCCAAGGTAGAAGGAATTACAGATGTAGCCGCTCTTTCGGCTTTAAAGAAAGCCCTCTGGTATAAGTCAAAGTTCAGGAAAGAGTTGAATCTGTCTAAACCGACAACAATTCGCGACGCGCTGCACCGAGCCTCGGATTTTGTTGCCCACGAAGAAGAGATGGCGCTACTAGCGAAGAGGCACGAGCCAACGAAACAGGCGCCCCGAGCCGAGAAAGCCGAAAAAGCCCAAGCGACGCCTCCGGTCCAGAAAAAAACACGCGAGAGCGGTACGTATACGCATCACGAGGGGCGCAATTTCTCAGGATACCATAGCTACCAGATTGATACGCCCCGAGGCCGCGGCCGCGGCAGAGGCCGAGGTCGTGGGCGAGGAAGAGAGTCCTTCACTTGGACAAGGGATCAGCCACCGAGCAATGATCAAGAATACTGCGAACACCACAAAATTTTTGGCCATCATACCTCGAGATGCCGAAGCCTCGGAGCCAAGTTAGCAACCAAATTCCTAGCTAGAGAGCTCAGGACGAATGTACTCTTAAGGACCTCGAGCCAGAACCAGAGCCCGAACAGACC
>NW_003302548.1:7028780-7164363 GCF_000004255.2 Arabidopsis lyrata subsp. lyrata | reverse complement strand
CATAAGGTTCTTACTATAATGGGTGGATTGCCATACTGTCCTGACACCGTAGCGGCAATTAAAGCTTATCAACGTCGAGCCGAGACGCCTAGCAACTGGACAAGACGCTTCGATCGACCTAACGACGTGATCACGTTCGAAGAAAGCGAGATAAACGGGCTCGACATGCCTCATAACGATCCGATCCGACCTAACGACGTGATCGTTCGAAGAAAGGAGACCATGATATTTACCGAGTATTAATTGACACCGGCAGCACCATCGACGAAATCTTTCGCGAAACGCTCCGACAAATGAACATCGACATGTCTCAGGTGATTCCGACCCCGAGGCCTGTCCTCGGATTTTCAGGGGAAACTTTGATGACGCTTGGAACCATCCAACTACCAGTCCGAGCCGGCGGGGTAACAAAGATAGTCAACTTCTCAGTCACCGATCGACCTACCATCTACAACGTCATAATGGGAACTCCGTGGTTAAACCTAATGCGAGCTGTCGCATCAACATATCATCTGTGTGTCAAATTCCCGACCCCCAATGGCGTGAAAACGATCTGGGGCAGTCAGAAAAATTCTTGGATGTGTTTCATGGCAGCACACAAACTCCGAAACCCTGTCACTGAAGCGAAGGCTGAAACGGATCACAAGAAATCAAAACTTGGCCGGAGTGAAGAGAAGGCTATATCTAAACAGTTATAGCAATTACAGATCGAGGAGGCGCGCGAGGAGAAGAAGCCTACCTCGGACCCTGTAATCTCCATTAGCCTCGACGACGAACGGCCTGAACGATGCGTGGAAATTGGCAGCGACTTAACCGAGGAAATCAAGACCGAGCTCATCTCATTCCTCAAAGAGAACATCGACACTTTCGCCTGGTCGGCTGAAGATTTACCTGGGGTAAGCATCGACGTAATCTGCCACGAGCTAATGTTGACCCATCTTTCAAGCCCATCAAGCAGAAGCGAAGAAAACTGGGTCGGGATCGCGCAGATGCAGTGAACACCGAAGTAGAAAAGCTCCTGAAGATCGGCTCGATCTCTGAAGCAAGATATCCGGACTGGTTAGCAAATCCTGTCGTGGTTAAAAAGAAGAACGGCAAGTGGAGAGTCTGCGTCGATTTCACTGATCTGAACAAAGCTTGCCCTAAAGACAGTTTTCCACTCCCACATATCGATCGTTTAGTGGAAGCAACCGCGGGAAATAAGTTACTATCATTCATGGATGCTTTCGCAGGATACAATCAGATTCTCATGCACCCCGACGATCGCGAGAAGACAGCATTCATCACAGACCGAGGTATCTACTGTTACAAAGTCATGCCCTTCGGATTCAAGAACGCTGGCGCAACATATCAACGGCTCGTCAACAGGATGTTCTCCGAGCAACTCGGGAGGATAATGGAAGCTTAAATCAACGACATGTTAGTCAAATCCCTTGAAGAAAGCGATCACATAGCCCATCTACGCGACTGTTTTCGCCAGCTCAACAAGCACAACGTGAAGCTTAACCCGGCAAAATGTCGTTTCGCGGTAAAGTCTGGAGAATTCTTAGGATATCTCGTAACTCACAAAGGCATCGAGGCAAACCCGAAGCAAATCGATGCTCTACTAAACATGCCCTCACCACAGAACAAACGCGAAGTCCAACGTCTCACCGGGAGAGTCGCAGCCTTGAACCGATTCATCTCACGAGCCACTGACAAATGCCTTCCTTTCTACGATACTCTGCGCGGGAACAAGAAATTCGAATGGACCGATCGCTGCGAAGAAGCTTTCCAGGAACTGAAGAAGTATTTGGCTAATCCACCGGTGTTAGCGAAACCAGTCCCGGGCGAGCCGTTATTCCTGTACATCGCAGTCTCCGATACGGCTATAAGTGGAGTCATAGTCAGAGAAGACAGAGGGGAGCAGAAGCCGATATTTTATGACTCGCAAACTTTCACCGACGCAGAAACACGCTACCCGCAAACTGAAAAGCTCGCCCTCGCCGTAGTAATGTCAGCTCGGAAGCTACGGCCATATTTCCAGTCTCACTCAATTGTCGTCATGGCGCTCGTATCACTCCGGACCATCCTGCACAGTCCCAGCCAATCGGGACGCTTGGCCAAGTGGGCGGTAGAACTCAGCGAGTATGACATCGAATACAGAAACAAAACATGCGCGAAATCTCAAGTCCTGGCCGATTTCATCATCGATCTGCCAACAGAGAGCATACGAGAAGAGTCACCCAACGCTGTTTGGATCCTCCACGTCGACGGCTCATCTTCAAAACAAGGTTCTGGCGTCGGAATCCGCCTCGCATCACCAGAGGGTGAAATCCTTGAACAATCCTTTTGGCTAAATTTCGACGCGACTAACAACGTTGTTGGTGTTGGATCCCGCACCAGAAGTCCGAGACCAACCAAAGATTGCCACGTAGTCACGATAATGGCCCATAAAGGATAAAGCCCATTGGATTCATGAGCCGAAGGAACGGTCGAAGTGGTTGTCACCACTTCGAGAATCCGAAGTGACTACACTGTGACATGAGTTCGGTGTAGAAGACACGGGTAAGTCGGTTCAAAGACACTTGGGCCAAAAAGGCGAGGCCCATGAAGATCAGAGTCAACTCAAATTCAAACGTTGAGCATTAAAAGTCAAAGAATCAAAACGAGCACATTTAAGAAGGAATAATTGTACTTAATTATTCATTTTAATGTCGTTTCTCTATGTATAAATATAAAGGCCTATGGCCATGTAAAGGGGACCTTCCTCTAAAGAAAGAAATACTATAGCAATTTTCTTAGCAATTTATAAGTTTTTACATATTCGTTTTTGTCCCTCAAGAATAATCCTTCCCACTTAATAAAATACTTGAGTGTGTGAATCCGACTTCCACATTTTGGCGCCGCCTGTGGGGAGATTAGGTTCTTGAGTGGTCAGATTTTTTCTTTATCACACTTCCGAGATAAGCAACAATGTCCGGAGGAGACGCCGTTGAGACATCATTGGCCGAAACCCTCAAAGCTATGCAGCAAACCATGTCGGACATATCACAAAAGTTCTCGGATGTGGAAAAGGCCGTCGATACGTTGCAAACATCCCAGGTATCTCTTAGTCAAAACGTCAATACTATACAAACTCGTGTTCGCTCTTTAAGTGCAGGAAACCTGGTGGGAATCCGAAGAGGGATATTCAACTCGCCAAGTTTCGCTGCACGAAATGAAACCAGCGGACAAACAACTCCCGGTGCTACTAATAATGTAGCTCGTACGTTGGAAGAAGAGACACAGCTCGGGGATGAAGAACAACTTGCAGCTCAATACGAGCAAGAGAACCTCGACCAGTTCGAGACCATGAGGAAGGTTAGCCAGGAATTAAAAGAAATGAAATCAAAATTTCATCAAGCTACAAGTTCGGAGCCAGACATCAATCGAGTCATTGAAGAGGCTAGGCGAACACCTTTCATCTCACGAATTGCAAGTTTGAGGATCAAAGATTCCCGGAAACTCAAGTTGGACCCTTACAGCGGATTGGAGGATCCAAAAAGCTATCTCGCAACTTTTCTGTTCGCTGCTGGAAGAGTCGAATTAGACGAAGCTGATGAGGACGCAGGCTACTGCAAGCTTTTTTCGGAGAATCTATGTGGCCAAGCTCTAATGTGGTTCACCCAATTAGAGCCGGGTTCGATCAGCAATTTCGACGAACTATCAGCCGTATTCTTAAAGCAATACTCCATCTTTATGGATAAAAGCGTTTCGGATGCCGATCTTTGGAACTTATCGCAAGGATCTAATGAGTCACTTCGAGTTTTCATCACCAAATTCAAAGGAGTGCTGTCAAAACTCCCAAGAATCTCGCAGCAATCAGCTTTATCTGCCCTACGAAAAGGATTGCGACATGATTCAAGGTTTAAAGAAGACTTAATACTTCATAAACCAGACACAATTCAGGATGCACTCTTTCGCGCGAACAACTGGATGGAGGTAGAGGACGAAAAAGAAAGTTTTGCTAAAAGGAATAAACAAGAAAAGCCGGTAATCACCGTCCCTACCAAGAAGTTCGAGCCTAGGGAGAGCAAAGGACCAAGGAAATTTGGGTCGCAACCCTTCAACAGTACTGTCGGAAAGCAATTCCAAGGGAAAGGAAGATCAAACACGTGGGTCCGTGATGAAAGTCTATATTGCGATATTCATAAAGTAACCGGATATTTAACCAAGGATTGCAGCGTTCTTAAAAGGCACCTCGCAGAGCTTTGGGCTAGTGGAGATCTTTCCAAATTCGATATAAAAGATTTTGTGAAGGAATACCACGAAGCAAAGGAAAGTTCCAAAGATCAAAATTCTAAAAGACCAAGGTTAACCAACGAGGAAGAACCAAGGCATTCTAAGGGTAAGATCAATGTTATTCTAGGAGGTTCCAGATTTTGCGGAGATTCGATAAGTTCCATCAAGAAACATAGACGAAATATCCTACTCAAAGCAAGCTTAAGCGAAGAAGTCGATTTTCAAGGTGCATAGATATCATTTAATGAAGAAGAAACGCAGTACCTCGAAAGACCCCACGATGATGCTCTAGTCATTACCCTCGACGTTGCCAACTTTGAAGTATCAAGGATCCTTATAGATACAGGCAGTTCGGTCGACTTGATCTTTCTAAGTACTTTAGAAAGAATGGGAATCAGCCGAGCAGACATAGTGGGGCCTCCGTCTCCATTAGTTGCATTCACAAGTGAATCAGCCATGTCTCTCGGGATAATCAAGCTACCGGTCCTTGCCAAAAAAGTATCGAAGATCGTGGACTTCGTTGTCTTCGATAAGCCCGCAGCTTACAACATCATCCTTGGTACTCCTTGGATTTATCAAATGAAAGCAGTCCCTTCTACATCTCATCAATGTATCAAATTTCCAACGTCGAGAGGAGTGGAAACAATTCGGGGAGATCAAGAAGCTTCACGGACGTGTTATCTAGCTAGCCACCGTATGAAGATTCAATAGCAATTAACGAAGCCCGCAAAAGAGGGACTAAGAACAAAATTTCCTAGCGGGCAGAAGAAAGATGATGTAGTAATCGAAGTGGTGTTGCAAGAAGACAAGCCGGACCGGAAAATTTGAATTGGGGCAACTTTGACTGGCCAAATAAAAGAAGCTTTGATCGAACTCTTAAGAAAAAACAAAACATCGTTTGCATGGTCAGCAGCGGACATGCCTGGCATAAATCCAAGTATAATTTGTCATGAACTAAACGTGGATCCAAGCTTCAAACCGGTGAAACAAAAAAGAAGAAAGCTTGGAGTGGAGCGAGCAAAAATAGTAAACGACGAAGTGGATAAAGTTTTGAAGATAGGGTCCATAAGAGAAGTGCAATACCCGGAATGGGTATCAAACACTGTCGTTGTCAAGAAAAAGAATGGGAAGGATAGGGTTTGCATCGACTTTACAGACCTCAATAAAGCATGTCCCAAAGATAGTTTCCCGCTCCCACATATAGATCGACTTGTAGAGTCCACTGCTGGGAACGAGCTGTTAACATTCATGGACGCCTTCTCGCGTTATAATCAAATAATGATGAACCCCGAAGACCAAGAAAAAACGTCATTCATCACTGATAGAGGTATCTATTGTTACAAGGTAATGCCTTTTGGTTTGAAAAATGCAGGAGCAACTTACCAACAGTTGGTGAACAAAATGTTTCAAGATCACCTCGGAAAGACTATGGAAGTCTACATAGATGATATGTTGGTTAAATCGTTAAAGAAAGAAGATCATGTTAAACATTTGGAAGAATGTTTTGATATTCTCAATAAATATCAAATGAAGCTGAACCCGGCGAAGTGCACATTTGGAGTCCCATCCGGAGAATTTCTTGGCTATATCGTGACAGAAAGAGGGATTGAAGCCAATCCAAATCAAATTAACGCCTTTCTAAACATGCCATCTCCAAGAAACTTCAAGGAAGTACAACGGTTGACTAGGCGGATTACGGCTTTGAATCGTTTTATCTCGAGATCAACAGATAAGTCGTTGCCTTTCTACCAAATTCTAAAAGGGAACAAAGGATTCCTTTGGGATGAGAAGTGTGAAGAAGCTTTTGGGCAGCTTAAGGCATACTTAACCACTCCACCTATACTGTCCAAACCGGAAGTGGATGAAAAACTTTATTTATACGTGTCAGTTTCAAACCACGCGGTTAGTGGAGTCTTGGTTCGGGAAGACCGTGGGGAGCAGAAACCAATTTACTACGTGAGCAAGTCAATGACGGATCCGGAAACCAGATACACAATGATGGAAAAACTTGCACTCGCGGTGGTAACTTCGGCTCGGAAGCTGCGTCCATATTTTCAATCCCATCCGGTTGAAGTATTAACTAACCAACCACTCCGAACAATACTTCATAGTCCAAGTCAGTCCGGACGTTTGGCGAAATGGGCGGTGGAATTAAGCGAGTACGACATAGAGTTCAAAAGCCGGATCAGTATAAAGGCTCAGGTCTTAGCAGACTTCCTGACCGAACTACCAATACCTGGAACGATAGAGCAACCAGAGAACCAAACCTGGAAATTACACGTAGACGGGTCTTCAACAAAACAATGATCCGGAGTGGGAATCAAGTTGGAATCTCCAACATCAGAAATTCCAGAACAATCATTCCTATTGTTATTCAATGCCTCCAACAACGAGGCAGAATACGAAGCCCTTATTGCCGGACTTCGACTAGCACAAGGAGTTGGAGCTAAGGAAATATTGGCTTATTGCGATTCGCAATTAGTAGTTAACCAATTTAATGGAGACTATGAAGCCAAAGATTCAAGAATGGAAGCGTACCTCGAAGTGGTGAAGGATTTATCTAAAAATTTCTCGAAATTCGAATTAATCCGCATACCTCGCGGAGAGAATACAACTGCGGATGCACTTGCCGCATTGGCATCAACATCAGATCCTGAGTTAAAGAGAGTTATTCCAGTGGAATGCATTTCCGAGCGAAGCATTCAAGACAGCAAAGAAACCCTCGTCGTTACAAGATCTCGAGCAGCGGCACGCAACCGTGGCGAACCAGATATCGAACCACCATCCAACAAACGAAGGAAGTCAAAGGGATCAAATACATCTAACAAGGAACCCGTTGTCTTAGCTGAAGAAGTGATTCCAGAAACAATGTTAGAAACCGAGCCATTAATCGAGGAGGATATTCTTGAACCAAACGAGCATCCCGAACTAGAACCATGAATATTTCACAAAGTTGACCAAATTCCGGTTAAAGACTGGGGGGCTGACTGGAGGGAGCCAATAAAGCACTACATCATGACAGGAGAGCTCCCAAAGAATAAATGGCAGGCCAGGAAAATGAAAGTCGTTAGCGCGAAATTTTGTCTGTCAAATGATGCATTATATAGACGAGGTGTCAGTGACCCTTACCTACTATGCATTTTTGGGCCCGAAGTCGAAATCGTCATGAGCGAGGTGCATGAAGGATTATGTGGGAGTCATTCATCAGGAAGAGCTATGGCTTTTAAAGTTAAAAGAATGGGGTATTTTTGGCCCACTATGATCACAGATTGTGTTAAGTTCGCCCAAAGATGCAAGCGCTGCCAACTCCATGCACCATTGATCCATCAACCGTCGGAGTTATTCTCCTCCATTTCCGCCCCATAC
Organism: Arabidopsis lyrata subsp. lyrata; assembly: GCF_000004255.2. Classification (NCBI taxonomy): domain Eukaryota; kingdom Viridiplantae; phylum Streptophyta; class Magnoliopsida; order Brassicales; family Brassicaceae; genus Arabidopsis; species Arabidopsis lyrata. Next base: position 7,156,734 of record NW_003302548.1, on the reverse strand, counting down.
CCGTTTATGAGGTGGTCAATGGACATCATTGGACCATTACACAAATCAACTCGAGGTGTACAGTACCTTTTAGTCCTTACGGACTACTTTTCAAAATGGATTGAAGCTGAGGCGTATGTTAGTATCAAGGATTCGGCGGTGAAGACCTTTATTTGGAAAAACATTATATGTCGACATGGAGTTCCATACGAAATAGTCACTGATAATGGACCACAATTCATTTCACACGAGTTTGATGCCTTTTGTGCGGACTGGGGAATCAAAGTTAGTTATTCTACTCCACGATATCCGCACAGAAACGGTCAAGCTGAAGCCGCGAACAAGACAATATTAAGCAATCTCAAGAAACGCTTAAGTCATCTAAAGGGAGGATGGTATGAAGAACTCCAACCCGTCCTGTGGGCCTATCGTACAACCCCTAGGCGACCTACAGGAGAAACTCCATTCTCTTTGGTTTATGGCATGGAGGCGGTAGTACCAGCTGAACTCAATGTGCCCGGACTTCGTCGAACAGAAGCACCGTTAAATGAGGAAGAAAATTCAGCAATGCTTAATGATTCACTAGATACCATAAATGAAAGGCGTGATCAAGCTCTAATTCGGATCCAGAATTACCAACAAGCAGCAGCCCGGTATTATAATTCTAAGGTTAAAAGTAGGCCGTTCTTCGTGGGAGATTATGTATTAAGGCGCGTCTTTGACAACAAAAAAGAAGAAGGTGCCGGTAAACTCGGTATTAATTGGGAAGGACCTTACATTATTACCGAAGTGGTTCGGAATGGTGTTTATAGGTTGAAAGACTTAGAAGGCAATCCAGTCAAGCGACCTTGGAATGTGATCAACCTAAAGAAGTTTTATGTTTAAGCTACATGCATTGTTTATATACATGAACTACGATGTGGCTTGATCCCGAAATGGGTACGTAGGCAGCTTGGAAACGAGTTCAGCTATTAATAAAAATTTCTTTTATTTCTTTATTAAAGGAAAAAGGTTCGACTGTGCGAACAAGTGAAGCAAATAAAGGTTCGACTATGCGAACATACAAGAGATTGGAAATAGAGCGTTATTTAAAAGACGGAATGTCCCTCATCGTACACTTCGGACTATGAAAACCTTGTTGACGAGCAGAACACTTCAACTCCTTGACCAGCAAGATCGAGGATCGGCATCATGCAGTCCGGAATTCGAGCAAAGTCCGAAATTTCAAGCTCAATCCACTCTCCGGGGTTAGATTCAAGGATGTGAAGATCTCTTGACACCGTAGTAAGCCTGCGTTGCATCCGGTTAATCCTCTTCCGAAGTCTCCTCTTTTCCGACATAAGCTTCCGGTGTTGAAGTTCGAGTGCCTCTATGAACGCCGTCGCTGTTCCTTGGTCTCTGATTGGGAGATCCCTGATCAAAGCACATGGGGCTCGGATCTGAGATCTCAAGAAGACGCGAAGTGGAGGAGGCTGCCTGTTTGGCTCATTTGGAACATCTTCGCTCATCATTCCGATTCTGGAGAAGTCAGGCATAGATTCTGAACAGCGAAGATTGAACTCCATACCTACTAAAATAAAAAGAATGGTGAGGAGTAAAGGGAAATTGAGACTACAATTTATAGGAACGTCATATCCCTAACAAGCCGCGGATTCTATCCAAGGAATAGAATGATTCGCGGAGAGATTTATGCCCTCGAACAGATCCTGCATTAAAAGACGCATCTTCGAGAATATTTGTAAAGAAAGGAAAGTCGAGAATGTTTCCATAAATAAAAAGGGGCCGAAGCCCATTACGAGTTTAAAGTAAGTAAAGAAGTTAGAGGACATTTATGGAAGAGGCTCAGGAACAGGCTCCTTCATCGCCGGTTTAGTCTTCGAAGTGGACGCCTTGTTCTTGGCATCCACTTCGGGGTGATCCCGAACGCGTTTCCGACAGGTGCTGGCTTCCTCTTCGTCTTCTTCTTCGCTGTCAGATGGAACGGCGCAGACGGGGGCGTTCACGGGACCCGGGACTCCTTTAGCGCGGAGATACATCCGAAGCATCTTCGGGATCTCAGCGACGGAGTCGAAGTTCCGCCACTCCCATTGAAAGGGGTCACTTTCCAAGGGCCATATCGTCCTCTCCACCCGAGCGATGCGAGCCTCGAGTGTTTGCCTTTTGAGTCCCAGCCGTTGCCTCTCCTCACACAAGCGACGGTGCTTGTCGGCAACCTAGCATAAAGACGAATGAATAAGATGAAACAAAAAGTTTTTCAATCAAAAACTTTAAATATCTACCTTGTCAATAAAATCGCAAGCCTCTTTCTTCTCCTTTGAAGGAAAGTGAAAGACGGCGTGAGGGAAGAGAACTCCGGCCGGTTCAAAGCCGTCGCCGGACAAGAAAAGTGGGCTGCCGGGATCGATGGGGGCTACTTTTTCGTTTTCCATTCTCGAAATATTTCTCAAGTAAGAATCAAAAATCGTGTTTAAATAAAGCTTAGAAGTAGGTAAGCCTTTATTTATAATGATTTAGGGTTTGTCTTGGAACCATAAATCCAATAATGGTAGTGTGTCCAAGTGGTTTAAACCATTTTTGGAAATCGAGAAAAGGCAGTTATTGCATTAAAAGACGAGCCGTTTTCCTTACTTATAAGAAGGGAGAAGGCAACCGTCGCATTAACTATAAAAGTTTCTAAGGCCCAAGCCCAATAAATTTATCGAGTTGACTAAACCCGAAGTGGGGAACTCGCTTTAAGCCGAGCTCAGCTCTCGCATTCTAAAGAGAAAGGCCTGATCAGCCTAAGAATCTCTAAAGCATAACCACAAGGCCACAAAAGGTTATAGCGGACTTTGCAAACCCGCATATAATTTTAACCAAACCCCCTTGGGTCATAACCTAGAAAGGTTTAAAAGCCTCCTCAGACAAATATCTTGTTCAAAAAGAAATGATAAAGCCTCCTTAGGCCAAAAATAAGTTCGAAATTAAGTCTTAAAATTAAAGGAACAATTCCCAATTTAAAGTGGACACAGCCACTACGGAGCAACAGCCACCTCGGAATCCGGCTCAACAGTCGAAGCTTCATTCGCCTCCTTGGCAGGTGCTTTGTCAGATGAAACTCCTGGTCCGCTCTCCACAGTACAACCATCCTCCGGGATGACCTCCGATATCACAGGAACTTCGGGAGGGACGACATCTTCCGTCTCACTCGGGCCTGGCAAGGACGGTTCCAGTCAGTTTTAAAAAAGTGAGGAAAAGGTAGTAAGCGTCAGGAACCAAGCGTTACCTGCCCAGTCTAAACCCGATTCACTTATAGGAGGTGATTCAGTAAAGAATTCCTCGAAGTCAAGCGGGTTGAAGGTCAAAGTGGGAAGAGCTGGCAAGCGACTCCGTTTTTCAGAAAGATTAGTTGACAGTTCGTTCCTTTCTTGCTCCTCGGAGAAATCTGTTTCATGGATTTGATCCAACAGAATCAGGTTGCTCTCATGCTCCTTGATGTCTGATTCCAAATCTGACCTAGCCTTCTCGGTCTGCATGAAGCGGATGGCCCCTTGGATCAACTCCATCCCGCGTCCCTTAACTTCTTTTCTGGCCTTCGATGCCGACCTTGCCAACTCGGAATCACGCAACTTGGCTACCGCCTTGTACTTCGCGTCAAGCTCGATAAGTTGGTTGTTCAGGGTATCGGCGGTTGATTCGGATTCATGAAGTCTACCCTGAACACCAGAAAGTTCGTCCTGGAGTTTGTAATTCCGGTCGTAGTAGTCTTGCAGCTCCCCCTTTACCTGCGCCAGCTCGGACATTAAACTGTCGACCTTGTCCTCCAGATCGTGCTTGGAGCCGGCAGAAGAACTGAGTTCAGCCTCAAGAGCAGAGAATTTCTTCTTCCACATATCAATCTCCTTCTCCCGTCCGATGACCAGCCCTTCGTAATGTTCGATCATGTCGTTAAGTTTGCCGTGAGCCTGGCATTGTACATAAACCCGGGATGGCGAGTCAGTTCGTAGAATGGCAATGCAATAAGAAAAAACACAAACAAAAACGGAACTAACCCGAGATGAGTGATGCGCGTGAAGTAAATAGCGTTCACAAATCGCAGGGCGCCATTTGTCGAAGTCTGGCAAGACCGAACCTGATCGGGTCTTGAAGCATCGGAAGACGCTGCCTTCTTTCTCCATAGCTGCGAAGAAGAAAGAGTTGTAAAAATTGGAATATTAATAGAGACAAAAAAATGTTTAAGTATGTGTAAGTCACCAAACCTGAAAGCGATTTGACTTGAGGGACAAGAACAGGCTTTAATCTCGAGGAAGCATCTCGAGATTCGGAATCTCCCCTTCTAGGAGATGCACTCCGAGCAGTCTTTTCGCTGACGGGCTGAGAAGAAGAAGACATGTCAACAGGTCGGGGAGGACCCATTGGCTCAGTAGGAGGAGACGATCGAGGTGAACGATCAGTCCGGGCCCTTGACTTTTCCCTTCGCGGGGAAGAATCACTGCGAGAGGACTTGTCTCTCTTCCGGCGAACCAAGTTCTTAATTGGTTCATTGCTAAAATCATCTCGGGGAGGACAAGGTGAATCACGGAGAGGAGATCGGTCCCTCCGAGGAGAATGTGAAACATGACGATCGCGACGAGGAGTTAATCTGAAAGAGGCAACGGATCTGGCCCCTTCGGTGCTGCCATCATCAACCAGCAGGGTCCTACTGTAGTCCTTCTTGTCTATAGAAGTCGCGAGAAACTTTTTCTTCTCCTCGCAAGCCTCAGCCATCGGCTTGGAAAGCATCTTACGCTTGGCCGCAAGGGCCCGAGATGACATCCCCTGGATTGAGGGGGGAGGCGGAAGTTGGTGAAGATGACCAGGTGGACTCATCCTGAGTCTGTGGGTAGCTTCTAGGAATCGTTCAAGGGTGAAAGAATTCCAAAGGGTTTCCCCTTCCAGAATTATTTTGAAGAATTCGATGAACTCTTCAGATGGGAGAGTGGAAGCGACGAAAGCTGCGAAATGAAACAACGGTGTTAGTCAATAAAGATAAAGAAACAACCGGGAAAGATACGGGCGACCAAATCTCTACCAGGTTTCGCCGACCACTTCGAAGGGAGAAAATCTGCAAGATTTCCAATCGAAGCGGGAGTTTTCTTAATCAGAAACCAAGGATGATGCCAATTTTCATCCTTGTTCGGAAGATGTGAAATGATGTTCCTGTTGGCGTTAGGATATGCCGAGAAATACCCCGTTTTCTTCGATGAACTTCTCACGCTTAGAAGCTCATTTAGTTCAGTAACTCCGACAACGTATCCGGCCTCCACCGCGATTGTTATAATTCCAATAATAGTACGGAGAAGATTAGGGGTTAATTGAGGAAGAGCGATTTTAAGAGCCGCTAGGTATCGAACTAGGGCTTCGGGAAGAGGAAAAGTCAGCCCGCAACCCTTAAAATAGATCTCGTATACACAGAAATAGCCGTCGCGATGGTTTTCTGGGGACTCCGTAGGATCAGCTATCTGCGCCTCCGCCATAATTCCCGGTGGGATTCGGCAGAGTTCTTTCAATCGTTCGAGGGACTGAAGGGTGCAGGTGGATCTATAGTGCGGACCGGCAATATCGTTAGAGCGGGTGCACTCGTCATTGCTAGAACGCCTCTCATCAAAAGACGGAGACTCGGGTCTATCGGAATCGGAAGTCATTGGGAAGAAAGAAAAATTCAAGATCCGACGAAGAGAGGTTTTGTGAAGAAAAATAGAGAGAGGTTTTGATTAAAGCACAAAAGTAAAAGAGGAGAGTAATGGTGAAAAGAAGTTACCTCAAGCTAATGATGATACCGCCTCGGAAGTTGTGTGGGAAGTGGGAAGGTTTTTTCCCGTTTTAATTGTAATTAATCAATATACGGTCATAATGATGACAGATGTCACTCGGTTAAAAATGGCTAGTGCCGAAATAAAAGGAGTGATGAGATTTTCGGCGGGAAATCAGAAAGATTCTCGAGCGCAATCTTTGGCCACTTGAGCATTTAAAGTCCTCCGAATTGGAACAGCACTTCGAAGAACTTGCGGGGCTAATTGTTGGTGTCGGATCCCGCTCCAGAAGTCCGAGACCAACCAAAGATTGCCACGTAGTCACGATAATGGCCCATAAAGGATAAAGCCCATTGGATTCATGAGCCGAAGGAACGGTCGAAGTGGTTGTCACCACTTCGAGAATCCGAAGTGACTACACTGTGACATGAGTTCGGTGTAGAAGACACGGGTAAGTCGGTTCAAAGACACTTGGGCCAAAAAGGCGAGGCCCATGAAGATCAGAGTCAACTCAAATTCAAACGTTGAGCATTAAAGTCAAAGAATCAAAACGGGCACATTTAAGAAGGAATAATTGTACTTAATTATTCATTTTAATGTCGTTTCTCTATGTATAAATATAAAGGCCTATGGCCATGTAAAGGGGACCTTCCTCTAAAGAAAGAAATACTATAGCAATTTTCTTAGCAATTTATAAGTTTTTACATATTCGTTTTTGTCCCTCAAGAATAATCCTTCCCACTTAATAAAATACTTGAGTGTGTGAATCCGACTTCCACAAACGTGGCTGAGTACGAAGCGCTGATAGCAGGACTTAAGCTGGTTCGGGGACTTAAGATCAACAAGCTGCGAGCCTTTTGCGACTCCCAGCTCGTGGCTAATCAATTCAATGGAGAATACGCGGCTCGCGACGAACGAATGGAAGCGTATCTTGCTCTCACGCAAGACTTGGCGAAACAGTTCGGAGAGTTAGAGTTAACCAGAATCCCACGAGGTGAGAACACATCGGCCGATGCCTTAGCGGCTCTAGCTTCAACCTCCGACCCAAATCTGAAGAGAATCATACCGGTTGAGTTCATCGAAAAGCCGAGCATTGATGATAATAGCATTGAAGATAATAGCAAGGATCAAGTTCTAACAGCTCGGGAGACAGAAGAACCGGAAGAAATGGACATCGAACAGCTAGACCAGCAAACTACGGACGCAACCGAGCCCGAATACGGAAGCGACGCCAAATGGATCGGAGACATCCGAAGTTACATCGCCGATGGAGAAGTTCCCACTGAAAAATGGGCAGCTCGGAAGCTTAAGGCCAAAGCGGCTCGGTATACTTTGATCGACGGAGAGCTCTTTAAATGGCGATTTTCTGGTCCCCTCCTTATCTGTGTCGAAGGAAATGAAGCTCGGAGAGTCATGGAAGAAGTACACGGCGGATCTTGTGGAAACCATTCTGGCGGAAGAGCCCTGGCTATAAAGATCAAACGCCACGGATATTTTTGGCCGACGATGGTCAAAGACTGCGAGAAGTTTTCTCAACGATGTGATAAATGCCAGAGGCACGCACCAACCATTCATCAACCCGCCGAGCTCCTCTCTTCCATCACTTCGCCTTATCCATTCATGCGATGGTCCATGGACATCATCGGACCTCTACACAACTCCAAGCAGAAGAAACTTGTCCTCGTACTGACAGACTACTTCTCCAAATGGATCGAGGCGGACTCCTATGCCAGCATCAAAGACGCGCAGGTCGAGAACTTCGTCTGGAAGAACATCATATGCCGCCATGGGATACCTTACGAGATCGTCACAGACAACGGATCGCAGTTTATTTCGGCTCGGTTCGAAGGATTCTGCGAGAAATGGGGAATTCGCCTCAGCAAGTCTACGCCTCGGTACCCTCAGGGAAATGGACAGGCCGAGGCGGCAAACAAGACGATTCTCGACGGAATAAAAAAGCGCCTCGACGCGAAGAAAGGCCGCTGGGCCGACGAATTGGAAGGAGTATTATGGTCGCACAGAACCACGCCGCGGCGGGCCACGGGAGAAACACCTTTCGCCCTTGTCTACGGCACGGAGTGTGTGATTCCCACCGAAGCTGAGATCCCGGGACTAAGAAGACGTTTCCTCCCCGAGCAGGAAAATTCCAACACTCAGATGATGCTAGACGAGCTGGACTTAATTGACGAAAGAAGAGATTCAGCTTTGATCCGTATGCAAAACTATCAGAATGCAACGGCTCGGTACTACAATTCTCACGTGAAGCATCGCCGCTTCCACGAAGGAGAGCTCGTACTGCGCAAAGTTTTCCAGAATACCGCCGAGCAGAACGCAGGTAAGCTTGGTACGAATTGGGAGGGACCTTACACGATCGCAAAGGTAATCCGTCCCGGGGTCTACAAACTCATCAACATGAACGGCAAAGCGGTACCTAGATCCTGGAACGCAATGCATCTAAGGAAATATTACCGCTAAAAACCTAAGGTACGCATGTACTTGAACTACGGGGTGGCTTGATCCCTGAAAAGGGTACGTAGGGAGCTCGTCCTCGGACGAGTTCAGCTACCCCCCTAATTAAAAAAGGGGGGGAGTGGGTCCGTATACATATATACTCCCACTAAATTTTTCAAATTCTCTAAGTTTTTACCCTTCGGATTATCAATCTTATCCACCTCGGAGATTTTAACGGTCATCTTATCGACCTATAAAGCTAAAAGTTTGTTCGGACGATGGCCACGTCCTCGGACAGAAAAAGCTCTTTTCACCGCCTCGCTTACAGCGCGCTATATAAACAGTCGAGACGATTCGGTCGGAGATATCTTGCCATAAAGAAATTGTCTTCAGAAAACCCAGTTGACTTCGACACTGGTACCCCAGTTCGCTGCTAAGCACTGGCTTCGACTATATCAGCTCGGGTCGCAACCGATAAAGATTAGTCCTACTTAACCAAAACCCAGTTATCCTAACACTGGTGCACGATTCATTTCACTTTCGGCTCGAAAGTTAAGACGTTTGGATTTAACTTCTCAACGAGCAAATCTTAAACCCGGTTAACTTAACACCGGTGCATGATTCTTTTCGCTTTCGGCTCGAAAGATAAATCCAGCTATTTGACATTAGTTTTGGATTCAGTTCGGAAAAATTTTTAAGAAAAATACTTGACGTAATATTCAAGGGATAAAGCCGTCCAGGCATGTCTTACAAAAAAGAGAATAAAAAGACATCTCGGGATCAGATCGAATCTTGGTTAACCGGCGAAACTTGAGCTACCTCGGTACCTCGGTTCGAACCCAACTGGTCGGCAACACCTATCACAGCCGCGGCACCCTCGATCGAACGATTCCCGAAGCTATCGTCGACAGAGTCCGGGGAAACCGGAGGAAGCTTCAAGTCCTCTCGCAGCTCGGTCCCGAGACGGACGTACTCATCCTCGGCGTCTCCATATTCGGTCGTCCATTGAAGGACCTCGGCCTTCTCATCCTCCACCTTTTTCCCGTCCTCCAGCTCGGCTATCAGCTCGGCATTGGCCCGCGCTTGCACCAAGTACATATAGCGCGTAGACACCTTCCCGTACTGGTCCATCTTCGCCTCGATAGCCTTGACCTTCTCGGCAAACTCCCTTTTGGCTGCCCTCCGCTCTCTGATAATCTCCTTCTCCCGGAGAGCCTTCTCTTCGGTAAATAACCGATGAAGGCGTGCAATCTCGGCCTCGAGCTTTCTCTGAGTTCGCAGGCTATCCTCCGAAGCCTTCAACCGCTCCACCTTCTCGGCCTTGGCCGATGCCTCGGCCTCCTGTTTAGCCGCAATCGCCTCAAAAATCCTAGCCTCTACTTCGGCTCGGGAGATCTCCGACTTTTCACGAGCAAGCTCGGATTTCCGAGCTCCAGAATCGTAGGCTCGAACCATGGAATTCATCAAGTTGAAGGCCTGCAATTTAACGAGAATCGTCAGCAAACACGTATGGAAACGATAGAAAAACACGCAAGGAATGAATCTATACCTTCAGAAATCTAGCAGCGGTTTCACGGTAGTTTTGTGCCTCCAGCAAGGCCTCGGGAGCGGAAAGCGGCGGACCCGAACAAGAAGCGATAAGATTAGCCGAAGCTATCTTATCCTTGTAGATGGGAACCTCACTACGGCTCCTCTTCTCCTTTCTGCGTCCTCCCGAGCTATCACCTCGGGGCCTCTTCCCTTTCGCCTTAGCCTTTGCCTCGGCACCCAGAGCTACAATCGCCACAGCCCCTACTGCGTCGGAAACTTCCACATCCGGCCGAACATCACCAGAGGCCTCGGGTCTGGACAAATCTGCAGCGACCCGAACCTCCTCAGTCGCCTCGGCACCATCGGCAACCTCCGGATCAATGTTAACCTCAGGCGGAGTTGACGGTCCGAAAGTCGCCTCTAGAACCCTTTTCTCCTCGGCCGCCTTTCTTTCAGCAGCTTTCTTCGCCCTCAAAGATTGCGCAGCCCCTTGCATTTCAATGAGGTGATCTAGACAGTGGTCGGATGATTCTGAAGAAGACTAGCAGGGAGCTCCGTGCAACAAACGCAAGGCTCTCTCAATTCTTTCCTGGGAGAAGTGTTTCGTCCAATCGTACTTCCGAGCTATTAGTTCGTCGTGGAGGTCTAGAAAGCCTTCGGGAACGTCTTCGAGAAATGACGGGTTCCGATCTGCATAGACAAGAAAACACTCAGTGAAAAGTTTAAAGCAAAACAAAACGGCAAATACGGCTTCGGGCGTAGTACCAATTTTTCTCCATTTTCCAACAACTCTCCCTAAGTAGTCCTCGTGGACACTATACTCATTCAAGGCCACGAAGAAGAAATGGTCGGTGTATTTCTCATCCTTGCTCGGGAAACCACCGATAACCCTCCTATTTGGCCTCGGGGATATGTAAAATCTCTCAATAGGGCCTGGTATGCGCCGGATCTCTAGGAGATTCCTTAAGTGGCTAAGGTCGACAAGGTTAACCGTCTCAATACTCCGGACTAGAATCCCTATAAGATGGCGCAAGCCTCGGGTTGTAATCTGAGACAAAGCGATTTTGTACGACCATAGGAACGCTAAAATCGGCCTCGGGATCGGAAGCCAAAGGTAGCAATGGTAGAAGAACCCCTCGTAAAGGGTGAAAAACCCCTCGGGCGGATCATCTGCTCGCTCGTTCGGAGTTGGAAGTCTTAGCTCAATTCCCTCGCTAAAACCGAACTGGGCCTTGAGATCCCGAAGGGAGTCCTCCGTGCATAAGGTGGAAACCGGGGGATCGGGTTTCCTAGCTTTCTTGGCTCGTTTTCTCTTCTGTTGACCCTTGGCTGCTTGGACTTTAGCTTGGAGCAGCCTAGCCGCCTCGTCAGAATCGTAGTAAACCTCCTCGGCCTTAATAAGTAGAGGCGCCTCGGGGGCGTTTCGCCAGCGCGAGACTCCAGCTTCACCAGCCGCCGGTGGATGGATCCTCCTTCTACTCAAAATCGCCTCGGGGTCATCAGGCAAATCCTGATCCCGAGCCACATTCGCAATCGTGTCTTCCCGAGCAACAAAACGCCTCGGGTCTTCCTCCCGTGAGGCCGACTCTGCGTCACTTCCACGGTACAACTCGATCTGACGGTCCGTGGTATCCGCCTCGGGGTCGCTCGAAGAACTCCAGACCATCTTTCTTTTGTAGACAGGGAGATGAGTGTCGCCTCGGGGCGAATCACTGGAGTCAGATAGAGACATTTTCTGGCTCGGGAGATTGAAGAAGTTGATCGGAGGAACAAAGCTCGACAGATCGGAGAAATCGACCTAGATCTAATGACGGTGGCGCTACGACGGAAGTATAACGGAAAAGTAGAGAAAATGCAAGAACTCAAGATCAGAGAAAGAAGAGAACGAACCTTGAAAATTTTCCTTTGCAGTTGCGAAATGAGAGAATGAGTCGGAGACTTAACATTTATAGGGACTTAAGGCGCGTCGGGTACGAACGAGCCAAATAAAAAAACATCGCGTCCGCGTCTAAGGCGCGTCGGGTACGCACTAATTGAGTAGGATACTTCGCATCCGCATGAATCTCGGGAATCAGCGAAAAGACCTTTCCACTTCTCGAGAAGGAATCCCAACCGTCACACGCCAAGAGAAGATGAAACGACAGGAATTCGAATCGCCAAAAACTTTAAAGGGACCGAGCTGTCCAAAGTAAACGGCTCGGCCTAATTGCCATAAAGCTCGTCACGCTTGGTTCTCCAAACTAACGAGCTGGGGGGCTAACTGTTGGGATCGGATTCCATCCTTTGGCGCCGAGCCAGACTTAGAACACTTCAGGAGTCTTTCAGTGATCACCTCGGGGCATCGCATCATTCACCTCGGGATATCCATCTAATCGATTTAGTATACCCGAGCCCATCGCCTCGAGGATACCTTTAACAAGTAGTTTCAAGCACCCGAGCCCATCACCTCGGGGATACTTGAACAAGACGTCTCAAGCACCCGAGCCCATCACCTCGAGGATACTTGAACAAGATGTCTCAAGCACCCGAGCCCAATTGCCTCGGAGATACTTGAACAAGACGTCTCAAGCACCCGAGCCCAATTGCCTCGGGAGTTTCTGAGCCCATCGCCTCGGGGACACCCGAACAAGCCATCCTAGAGTGCCCGAGCCAGTCCTTCCTGTGTACCCGAGCCGATTGCACAAGTTTCTCCGAGGTGAAGTCTTCATCATCGCCCGAGATAAAGACTTGGTAAATATTCGCTTTCAAAGTACCATTTCCAAGCAAGGTATCATTTCCGAACAAGAAGGATCATTTCCGATATACCCGGAAATGATAAGAAAGAATCTAGAAGGATCGACTCAAATCAGGAAATCTCCCAAAGACTCTGAAAAGTGAGGAAACTATCCTAATCCGCGATATTCTGAGCCGACTTCAAGATAAATGGAAATCTTCCGAGAATATCGCTGAAGTGGCGGTTTACCACCCCTATATAAAGAGATTCAAGGCTCAAGCAAAGGGCAGACAATACCGCTCTAGAATTTACACTACAAAAGCTCTCATAGCACAAACATCTTTTTCCTTATACGATCAAACTCTTGTACGATCAAAGTCATCTTTTTCTTAATAATATCAAGAACACCCTCTTTGGTTACAATCGTTCTGTTGTTCTTTGAGAATTCACGATTATCGTATCCCTAAAATAAAACCCTAGACAAATCTTGATTGTGTTAGTTTCGACTTCCACATTCGGTTCGAGACGGTTCTTTAATGGGAACCTCTTGATTCTTTAACTTTCTTTTTGACTTTCTTTTAGGAAGTTCCAATGGTGGAGTAATTTCGTCATCTTGAGACTTTATTCGTGATCTGGTGATGACAAGTGAACTATTTCCGGAACTTTGTTTTAGAGTTTCGATGTATTTGGCCTCCGAAATGTTATCGTTTTCTGTTTCTTCAACCGAAATACGTCGTGAAGAAATACATTCAACTGGGATAACTCGTTTGAGTTCAGGATCTGAGGTAGAAGCTAGGGCAGCTAAAGCGTCTGCCGAAGTGTTTTCTCCTCTAGGTATTCGAACTAATTCGAATTCTTTGAATTTTCCGGCTAACTTTTTGACAGCCGAAAGATAAGCTTCCATTCGAGGAGCGTTAGCTTCGTAATCTCCAGCGAACTAGTTTACAACTAGCTGAGAATCGCAATGAGCTATTATTTTTTCTGCTCCGATCGCAAGAGCAAGCCGAAGTCCTGCTAAGAGAGCTTCGTACTCTGCTTCATTGTTCGAAGCTGGAAACATTAACAGAAATAACTGCTCAATTATTTCCTTTGTCGGAGTTTCGAGCCTAATGCCGATTCCGGATCCTTGTTTAGAAGAAGATCCATCTACATGTAATTTCCACGTAGAGTCCGTTTCAACAAAGATTCCATCATCTAATGGTAGCTCGGTTAGAAAATCAGCCAGAACTTGTGCTTTTGCGCTTGTTCGACTTTTATATTCTATGTCGTACTCACTGAGTTCGATTGCCCATTTTGCTAATCTTCCGGACTGACTTGGCCCGTGAAGAATTGAGCGAAGCGGATGATAAGTTAGTACTTTTATACGATGAGATTGGAAATAAGGTCTGAGTTTTCTAGCAGATACGACTACTGCTAAAGCTAATTTCTCCATCATGGTATATCTCGTTTCTGGACCAGTAAGAGATTTACTTATGTAGAAAAATGGCTTTTGCTCACCTCGGTCCTCTCGAACTAAAACCCCACTTACGGAATGGTTAGAAACTGAAATGTAGAGATAAAGTTTCTCATCTAATTCAGGTTTTGAGAGAATCGGCGGTGTTGTCAGATAAGTTTTGAGCTGACCAAATGCTGCTTCGCATTGATCATCCCACCGAAATTTTTTGTTCCCTTTCAAAATTTGATAAAAGGGGAGAAATCTATCGGTAGACTTCGATATGAAACGATTTAATGCAGCAATTCTGCCTGTCAATCGTTGGACCTCCTTTATGTTTATTGGCGAAGGCATAGTAAGGAAAGCGTTAATCTGATTAGGATTAGCTTCTATCCCTCTTTCCGTGACTATGTACCCCAGGAATTCTCTGGAAGGCACGCCAAAGGAACATTTAGCGGGATTTAATTTTATTCCGAACTCGTTCAGAATTTTGAAACATTGCTCGAGATGTGTGATGTGCTCGGATTTCTTAAGAGATTTTACCAGCATATCATCAATATATACTTCCATCGTTTTGCCCAAATGTTCTGAAAACATTTTGTTAACTAAACGTTGGTAGGTTGCACCGGTATTTTTTAGACCAAATGGCATAACTTTGTAACAATAGATTCCTCTATCTATTATGAAGGATGTTTTCTCTTCATCTTCCGAATTCATCATGATCTGATTATATCCAGAGAATGCATCCATAAAAGTTAAGAGTTCGTTTCCGGCTAATGACTCAACGAGCCGATCGATATGTGGGAGAGGAAAGCTATATTTCGGGCAAGCTTTGTTAATGTTGGTGAAATCGACACATACTCTCCATTTTCCGTTTTTCTTTTTGACTACCACGGGGTTTGCTAACCAGTCCGGATATCTCACTTCTCTGATGGAACCAATTTTCAAAAGCTTATCGACTTCGTCATTGACTGCTTGAGCTCTGTCTGGACCAAGTTTTCTTCTTTTTTGCTTTATTGGTTTAAAGCTGGGATCGACGTTTAAATCATGGGTAATGATACTTTTGTCGATTCTAGGCATATCTTTCGCCGACCAGGCAAAAGTATGTTTGTTTTCTTTTAGAAATGTTACCAACTGGTCTTTGATTTCTGAATCTAAAGTAGTACCGATTTTTACTTTTCGGTCCGGAAATTCGGAATCAATTTCAATTTCTGTGGTAACTTCATTTGAACTGAGACCACTTGGGTAACGTGAAGTGATTTCTTGCTTAGCGTTTATCATTAATTGCTATTTAAGCTTTAAACGATGTCCCATGAGGTAGCAAGATCGTGACGTTTCCTGATCTCCACGAATGGTTCTGATTCCTGCAGGAGTTGGAAATTTCACACACTGGTGATAAGTGGAAGGTATAGCCCTCATTTGATAAATCCACGGAGTTCCGAGAATTATGTTGTAAGCGGCCGGACGGTCGAAAACAATAAATTCTACAATTTTAGGTGTTTGTTCATTTGACTGGAAACCCACAGCGGTTTGAATTGCTGCTGATTTCTTGTGCCTTTTGATTGATCTGATCGAATCTCGGCACAATTTGGATCCTCCCATTATAACATCGATCCTTTTCTTAGGAGTGTTCGGAGTTCCGGGCCCATTGGGATTTCTTTTCAGGAGGATTGGACGCTTCGGAATCTTCTTTTTCTTTATGATAAGATTCCACAAACTCCTCGATATTGAAGTTAGCGAGCTCTCCAGCTGCCCACAGTTCGGTGATGTGCTTTTTGAGTATGCTGCAATCTTTGGTAGAATGCCCATTTACTCTATGAATATCGCAATAGGCACTCTCATCTCTAACCCAGGTATTAGAAGAATTGTATCTTCCTTTGTTTGGGGAGGGTTTTCCTACGGCATTAGTAGCAGGATTAACTCCGAACCGTTTTTGATCTTTTGGTTCGAATTTTTTAGTCGGATTTCCAACAACCAATTTTGCTGGCCGATGCTTTTTAGCGAGGCTAAGCTTTTCTTCTTCTACCTCCATCCAATTAGTAGCTCTGAATAAAGCATCTTGGATAGTGCTCGGACGATTGACGATGATTTCTTCCCAAAATCGGGATTCATGCGAAAGTCCGTTCCTTAAAGCAGAAAGGGCAGCAGCGTGTGATACCCCAGGAATTTTGGCTATCACTTCTTTGAATTTAGCGATATACTTGCGAAGTGGTTCGTTCTGACCTTGGGTTAAATTCCATAGATCTGCATCAGAGGTTGCCTTTTCCATAAACATGGAATACTGTTTTAGGAATGCGGAGGACAATTCCTTAAAACTATCAATAGATTCAGGCTCCAACTGAGTGAACCATAATAAAGCCGATCCAGATAGGTTCTCAGAGAATAGTTTGCAATATCCGGCATCTTCCTCGTCTGGTTCTAGATAAATTCTGCCAGCTGCGATCTGAAAAGCCGCGAGGTGATTTTTAGGATCACCTCTACCATCGTAAGTTGGTAATTTGACCTTTCGAGAATCTTTGATACGAAGGTTGGAGATTCTCGAAGTAAATGGTGTTCGTCGAGTTTTTTCGATTACTCGATCGATCTCAGGTGCCGAACTGGTCGCCTGATGAAACTTCGACTTCATCTCATCAAGCTCTTGACGAACTTTGACGAAATCATCGGAAAGGATAACATCAGGTTCTTCCATAAGGAGTCCTTCGTCAATAGTATGATTGCCCTGATTTTGGGGATTTTCATCCCCGGTTGGATTGGACCCATCTCCTACGGTTGTCTGATTGCTAGTACTAGCAGGACGGCCCGTAGGAGGAGTTTGAGTGTTCCCGGATCTGTTTAGTGTGGGAGTTTGGAACAGCCTGCGCTGATACGCTGTCGTTTGTGCTGAGCACAAATTATTTAAACGGCTTGAAACAACGTTCTGCGCGTTTGATAAATTTGTTTGAGTATTTTGAACACTCGTTAAAGTTTGCTCGATTGAGTTTAACCTTTCACCAAATGTGGCGTTGGCACTAGCGAGTGTACTCATCTGATTGGTCAGATCGGTGGTTGACTGAGTAAGCGAGGCAATTGGATTGTTTAAAGCTTGTTGATCAGCCATAGTTTCTTGGTTTGAAAAAGAGAGATTTTGAGATCAAAGAGTTTTGCGGTAACTCCCCACAGACGGCTCCAAAATGTGGATGTAGGATTCACACTCGATTGTCTTTAAATATATTTGTGGAGAAAAACTCTAAAATCAACAAATGAAAATATGGAATTGAAAAGGGAAGTAACCAAGAAACTAAGTAAAGCGAATGAACTTTGGAAATAATAAAATAGTAAAAAGCCTTGCAAAACTGTAAAAGAAAAAGTATGTCGTATTGCTTGATCGTAAGAGGAAAAAGTTGTTCTCTCCCAAACACATGCGTTTGAGGTTGTTTTTATAGAGAAAACATGATCAATGCGGTCATTTACTGCTCATAATTGCATTGATCCGCATTAATCATGTAGGTTACAATTTGACCGAAACGGCTTGAATTTGAACTATCTTGGGCTTCGCGTGGATCTTCCGAACTCTTTCTTGTTGACTCCGAACTCCCGCGTCTTGACGCTGCCGCGAACCTCGAACAATATTCTCCTCGCTTCGGCCTTCCTTTATGCGAACTGTATGTTGAATAAGAGCGAACTCCGTACTAGTAAAGATCGAGCTCTTTAATAAACTGAATCGAACTTCCGACAGGTCGAGCTCGATTCTCGCAATGAAACATCTAGAAATCCAAGAGGATTATTATGTAATAATGACGTGGACAGATCCAAGTGGATCCTACCGAAGATGTGTGGGATCCGACCCCAACAGAGACTTTTTTTGTAGTGCGAAATCGAAGATCCAAATAGTGGCGGAGAAGACGTTTTTAAAAACGGAGACATGATCGACTAGGGTTTTAATAGAAATTTTTCTTAGCTCAAACGGCTAGGGTTTTGGGTTTGGCAAAGGTTTTGGTAGAAATCTATTTTAGCTCAAACAGTTAGGGTGTCGTGCTGATAACGTGTTGTGAACAAAAAGGTTTTAGGAAATTGTTTCTCTCTGTTATTGATCCATTGTACAAGATACAATATATATATAGGGATACAACATTAAGGTTTAGGTTAAAGATTAGGTCTTTTAGAACCTACTAATGGGCCATATAATGGACATCCATATATTACATATAATTATTCATAACAAGAGAAATATATTAAATACATTAAAACTAAATTATTCTACTTAAATTATTCTATGCCAAAACCGTAAACCCGTGTTTTCCCGCCAAAACCGTAAATCCGTGTTTTCCCACCAAAACCATAAACCCGTGTTTTTCCGCCAAAACAAAAAATCGTGTTTTCCCGCCAAAATCGTAAAACTGTGTTTTCCCGCCAAAACCGTAAACCCGTGTTTTCCGCCAAAACGCAAAATCGTGTTTTCCGGCCAAAATAGCAAAACCATATTTTCCCGCCAAAATTGCAAAACCGTGTTTTCACGCCAAAACCGTAAAACCGTGTATTCCCGCCAAAACCGTACACCCGTATTTTCCGGTCAAAATCGTAAAATTGTGTTTTTCCGCCAAAATTGCAAACTCGTGTTTTCCCGCCAAAACCGTAAACTCACGTTTTCCAACCAAAATCATAAAACCGTGTTTTTCCGCCAAAACCGTAAACCCGTGTTTCCGCCAAAATCGTAAAACCGTGTTTTCCGCCAAAATCGCGAACCCGTGCTTTCCCGCCAAAACTGCAAACCCACGTTTTCCCGCCAAAATCGCAAAAAACCGTGTTTTTCCGCAAAAATCTCAAAATGGCGTTTTATCACCAAAATGTGTTTTCTCAAAACTATATTATTTTCAACAATATTATAAGTACAATTATATTATTATTTATCAATTGATTTAAATAAAATAATTAATAAATTTTAAATAATCAATTAAATAATTATTATTATATTATTGGTTTAAACAAAACAATGTTATTATTATTATTATTAATTATTATTATATTATTGGTTTAAACAAAACATCAAATGGAGAGATGTCAACCATGGGAGCTGCCAACATCCGTAGAAGTCTATCTCCTCTACATACAGAAGTCGAAGCTCTTCTTTGGGCGATGAAGTGTATGATTGGTGCTGACAACCAAGATGTAACTTTTTTTACAGACTGTTCAGATTTGGTGAAGATGGTGTCTTCTCCAACCGAATGGCCGGCTTTTTCAGTGTACCTGGAGGATTTTCAGAGTGACATCACTTATGTAAACAACATTCCGCAGGATTGGCTCTTTTGAGCATTTAATTTATGCTGTTGACAAAAAAAAAAAAAAAAAAACAATGTTATATCAGTCTAAATAGATTTAAACGGATCAATGAAGCTTAAATGGGTTGAGATAAATGGACTGTAAATTTAAATGGAGTTATATGGGTTTACAGTAAATGAGATGGGTTTTAAATGGGATGGGTCTAAATGGGATGGGTTTACCGATATTAACTTCTCTAACCAACAGTAATATGTTAGTTTTCAAAAAAAATAAACGTAAGGTAGTTTTCGAAAAATTTCATATAGATAGGGTAGTTTACAAAAACATAAGTTCTATATAACAAATTATATTACGTACAATTGCCTACCAAAAAAAAAAATTATATTAAGTACAATTTGGGATCTACGCTATTATTTAATTTGTTGGTTATTCTATATCTATCTCAAAACAAAGTATACAATCAATGAAATCACACACTAAAAATTTAAGTAATTTTTGTTTGTATTTATTTATCATTTACTAATAGCAAGTTATCATTTACTTTTAAAAAATATTGTTTTTTTTGTTTACTTAATTAAGTCTAGGCTCTCCATCACTAATAAAACCCTTGCAAATATTTAAACTTTTGGACACTTTATATATCTATATATACATTTTTGGAGACATTTATGAAATAAATCCTGGAGTTCCAACTTATTTACAAGAAAATGTCATTGTCATAAATGTTTATCTATTAATTAATATTAAAAAATATTTTCAAAAATATCTTTTAGAAACTATGGCTTTCAAATATGGTAACAAATTGATTTTGTTTCTAAATTTTCCTAAAATATCTCTACCTAATTTAAAAATTAATATATGATTTTCTTTCACTTTTATATGATCTTATAGTTCTTTATTTTGAATTTATATAAAATACATATAATTAATAAAATAATAGATTTTTTCTGCATATTATGCAATATACCGCGGGGTAAATTTTTTTGATATAAAATAATATCAAATTATTATAATAGCTAAATGTTTGCCAATTAACACTATATCATTTCTACACCTACAAATCTTCTAAGTACACATATTTCAACTATATTAATTATAATATAAAATAATTAAATGAGATATTTTTTATAATATCAATTTAAATATCCAATAAATTATAAATTATTATATAAAATACACAAAGTCCTCACTTGAAATGAGTCTTGAGTCGACAGTTTTTTTTTTAATTTTGTTTAAGATGTGATTCTTTGCCTTTGCTTATACTCCAACGAGAAGTAAGAGCATACAAAAAGAAACTATCGAAAGCGAATGAAAGACAAAAGAAGCAACACCTCCTTACTCCTTCTTTATATTAATCCTTTTTTTTTTTTCTTTATATTAATCCTTCTCATGCTTCTTAATCTGCTACCACTTTTTCTTCACTTGCATACAGCATCTAGCTGATCTCTTAACAATGGAGGAAACGACGACCTTTCATGGACTAGGACACCTCTTCTTCACAATCTTCTTGTACTGCTTCTCATCATTCATCGTGGCTCCTGCGATAACCGATATCAGCATGGCTGCGCTATGTCCCGGAAAAGACGAGTGTTCTCTCGCCATTTACCTCTCCGGCTTTCAACAAGTTGTACGTTCTATCTACAAATTAAACCTTTACTAATGTTCATAATCCTTCAGTTTCCCTTAAATAATAATATTCTTACATTATTTGAGTTTCAAAAAACAAAAAGTAAGTGATTTTTTTTTCCATTGTAAATTTTAACTTATTTTCACAATTAAGTATTAACCGTCCATCGTTTGTCTATTTTCTTAATTTTTACAAAAATATCGTATAAAACAAGAAAAAGGCCTTATTTTCTATAAATAAATATTTAAAATATGGTTATTAGATCACGGGAGTGGGATCGTTGATGATGATGCCATTGATGGGAAGCTTGTCGGACAAGCATGGTAGAAAATGTTTGCTTACTCTTCCAATGACACTCCACATTTTGCCTCTTGGTAGGGTCCCTACTTTGAATCTTATATAAGCTTTTTATTCCAAGTCTAATATTCCTTGCTTGAAAGCAAAACCATCCTATAATGTTTCACATACTTTAATTTGCTTATAAAATTTAAGAGAAACTGCAAATTAGCTATTTGATAATTAATGTTGAAAATAATTTTTACTTTGAATTATAAAAAAAAATGTTGTTCAAATTCAGGTAATTGTTTTTTTAATAAAGTAAGTATTACAAAATTATTTCAAAAGTGATCATCTTGCGCTGTCCACATGCAAGTACGAATCTAATGTCATATCTTAACGTTTCATTTTGAAATATACGAAACTATTTTATTGAAAAACATCAATGAATGGTCGAAATTTATTATTTCGTTGAAATAAAAATGTTTAATAATTACAGCGACATTAGCGTATAGTAGAGGGACGACCATCTTCTACATTTACTATGTACTCAAGACTTTCACTTCGATAGTTTGTGAAGGAAGTGTTCTTTGTCTTGCCCTTGCTTATGTGGTACGCCATTTTCCTCCTTTCTTTCCTTTTTATTGCCGTCAATAATGTTTATTAAGCGTTAATAGATATTCCAAGAAAAAGGATAGAGACATTAAACTATTAAAGTACATCAAACATTCTTTAACGAGAAGAACAAACCCGAACGGATAACTAAGACAAAATGAATAATAGTTCTTTAACAAAACATAAAGAGAATAATAATAGTGATATGTAGATGTAATTAACGGATACTAAAAAATACTTAGTTGCTTAGTTTAATTTAGTTATATGAAATACTAAGCTTATTCTATTTTGCCTTTGACTTTTGTATACCAATTTGGCCGGCCTTTTTTTTTTTTTTTTTTTTCATTTGGCCGATCCTTACTTTTGGGGGCACAAAGAAAATTCAAAATATGTCATCTACACAAATATTAAATGAAAATAATACTATAACAATATTTAAGTCATATATAGCTAGCAAATGTAAACTAATATGTTTTAGAAATCTTTCTCTGTCAGGGTGGTTCACTTCTAGGATTTAGTCATAAAACTTAAGTCGATTGTGATTGGGTCTGTAGTCATGGACCCTAGTTCCATGCTGATTCGGATCACTCTAGAATATATAAATATATATGTACATATATATGTACATATAGTAAATAATTCTTTATCGGGTTCAACTTAAAAAAATTTACTTTTTAGAAATACAATTGAAACTGAAACGTTTTCAGATGCTGACCGAGATAGTTTTTACAGATAAATAATTAGACTTAAAACATGGAAAAGGAGAGCTGTTAGCCATACGAAGATCAAGTCAATGTTTCATGAAAAGTCCATTAGTTAATGTTATAATTTTAGCAAGTAGAGATTCATATAAATTTGTTTTAGAATATCAATGAAAGGCTAACCTTGGAATTAATTTAAATAATAGACTAAAAGTCTTGATTTTGTTTTAAATAACATTGTGTAAAAACCTAAAACATCATTTCAAATAGTTAAACATTCATTAAATTAGAAATTTATAAACCGATATGGTTTTGTTTGGCATTGTTTTAGAACATCAATGGAAGGCAACCTTGAGAATTGTTTTAGATAATAGACTACTAGTCTTGATTTTATTTTAAATAGCATTGTTTAAAAAACTAAAACATCATTCGACTAGTTAAATTGTCATTAAATTTGAAATGCATAGACCAATATGGTTTTGTTTGTCATTTTGAATAATTTAACTTAAAAAATTTGGTAATATGAAAAAGTAGGGGTCAACGGCGGCAGAATATCGCTTATCTCGAACTCTTGTCGGCAATCTTTGCAATGCGCTAATATTAATTACAAGTAGTATATCATTCGTGCTAATCGCTTTTAAGATTTTACTGTAAATTTTTACATGTTTCGATATAAAATTATTGACGATGGTAACTATAAAAGAATCAAGAAATACTTTTTTTAGTTTACTTGTTGCTAATTAAATCTCATGAAAAGTATCAAAATATTAATAATGAATAACTGGTGAAATATTTACCAAAGTACAATCATTTTTATGAATGTTTTTGGGCGGACTTCCAGGCTGATAATGTATCAGAAGGGAGACGAGCCTCCGCGTTTGGAATACTTACCGGGATTACATCATGTGCATTCGTTTGCGCCACTCTTTGCGCTCGATTTTTATCTATCGCCACCACATTTCAGGTATCTCTATATATTCTAAGTTGTATACATGTGTACACATAGTTAGTACTGAAGATATTTCAGTGAAGTTCCTTCATATCGCTACTTGTTAGGTCGCAGCAGCAATAGCAATTTTATCAACGCTGTATATGAGGGTTTTCCTACCAGATTCGATCCGAGATAATAGCCTCGGTGTTCCCAGTATTTTAAGTGAGAAATTAAGTTCTCCATTACTTGAAGATTGTCCTGCACATAGAAATAGAATATTTAGAGCAATTCGATCAGTACGGGAAATGGCATCTTTAATGAAAAGCAGGTGTGTTTTCTTTTTTCTTACTTTTTGTACATAACTTGTGATTCATGATTAGTAAAAAATCATCTAATTTTTATTAAATTAATTTAAGACAAGTTTTACATAGATTTCTTACTTAGATTTACTTTCCAGCGTTCCACTTTCACAAGTTGCGATGGTATCATTCTTCAGTAGTCTTGCTGAGGCAGGTCTACATGCTTCATCTATGGTACGCTTATAGCTATGCGATACGACTTATAAATGACTATTATTAGGTTTCCAACGTAAATATATCCATACAAAATAATGAAACATACTTTTAATTTGTAACTTGAAATGCTAGTAAGGGACAACAATTTGAAGATATTAATGTATGACGTAACTCATGAAACTATAATTAGTAAAAATTGATAATTTATATATTAGATTCTGCATTTCACAATATATATTGTTTCTAAAAAATAAATTATTTTTATGTTTGTCTATTGCTTCACACAGTACTATTTAAAGGCCAAGTTTCACTTTAACAAAGACCAGTTTGCAGACTTGATGATCATATTTGGCGCAGCCGGATCTATTTCACAGGTAAATAACAATTAATATGCTTACTTTTGTAGCGACTTATGGGAGCTTGGTCTTTTTGACATTTTTTAACTTACAAAGACATGTTATTTCACAGTTGCTCTTTATGCCCATTCTAGTCCCTGCTTTAAAAGAGGAGAGACTGCTCTCAATTGGTCTTTTCTTTGGTTGTGCCCATGTAAGAACGGTCTCTTGTCTCGTCCTTATTCTTTTCCGCTATTTTTTGTTCTCTTAAATTTGTATTTCGTATAGTTTTGTTTTCCACCATAATAGCTTAACTAATTCAAACAAAAATACAGTTTACAAAAATAACATCCTCCAATATAGATTTAGGTGAACAAGCTAAATAATGAGCCCTTAAACTTGACTACATGAACATTTTCTTATATGTTGCAATCTTTAATTTTCCAGATGTTCCTGATATGTGTGGCATGGTCCTCATGGGTATTTATTCTACCCTTTTAAGAAAATACTTTTCATTTTTTTTTTCATTTTGGATCGTTCATTTTCTTTCTTATATCATTTGGCGTTCATAAGAACTGCCTCTTTAGTGTAGAATTTCTTTATTGGCTAAAGAAAATTTAAACTCACAGGTTCCATATATGGCAGCCATATTTACATTTTTCTCAATATTTCCACAATCGTGTGTAAGTTTACATATTAGATATTCTTTTATGCGAGTTTATAATTAATTTAATTATTTCTTGAAAAATATTCTAATTCAACAATTCAACATCACAGATGCGAAGCATTGTCTCCAAACAAGTAGAATCATATGAACAGGTAACTAACTCTTGGCTTATAATTTGTTATACCATAAATACTTGTATAAAATGGATAGAAGTATAAATGATTTCAAAGAATGAAAAAAAAAAAAAGGATTAGGATTAGGTAAAAGATTAGTGGCTTACTGGATTACATGAGAAATGTTGTTATTTACATGAAATCGAACCTTATTATCATTTGTGTGAGATTGGATTGGACTTTAGACAATTTTAATTAAACGATCTATTCAATCTCTAAATCTTGGTACCCTATTCAGGGGAAAGCCCAAGGGATTATTTCAAGCATATGTTCCCTTGCAAATGTCATTTCCCCGCTTGCATTTTCACCTCTAACAGGTTTCACTATTTACATAGTCTTTGTTTATTAATGATATTTACGAAAACTTATGAAGATAGAAATGCAACACTTCCTACTAACACAAGTACTTTTGTTTTGTTTTAGATTGGTTTCTGTCAGAAAGAGCCCCATTTAATTTCCCAGGATTCAGTATAATGTGTGCGGGATTTACGATGGTAATATACTTTATATTTTTTCATTTTCTATTGAAATTCTCTAAAGTTACAATCTATGACACTATACCAATAAATGTCCGGTTCAACCAAGAAATGAAAATTATCATTTTAATTAGTTTTTACTGTTTAGATTCGTACTCTATCTAATTCACAAAGAATGTTGTTGTAGGTTGTCCAACAAGAAAACTTTAAATCTTATCTAATATCCCATGAAAAATCACTAACTCATTTAGTTATTGCCATAAATATAGACAATTTCTTAGAGGTTTTCGAAAAATACAGGGAAAAGTGTTTAGCTCTGTTTAATATTCAGATTTCTTACGGTTCTTGTATTTTACTCCCTTAACTGAATGAACGTTAACATAATTAGAAACTTCCAAAATTTCCAAACGATGCAATAAAATTAAGGTGCAATAAAATTAAACGTTCAATTATAACGTTATTTGGGCTTGGTGTTTTCATTCTTATTTTTGTGGATAAATGTTATATGAGTTTAAGTATTAAACTTAGCTAAATGTTTTGCTTATGTATTTTTAAAAATAGCTAAATTGTTGGAGATTTTTTAAATATATATATTTTAAATAATATAATCTAGGTGTCCAAGTAAATAATTGTTTTATTGAATCCAATATGATACTTAACATGAAATTGTATGTGAAACATATAAACTTTTTCAATCGATTCCTCAAAATTATAGTACATTGGTTTGTTCCATTACTAAGAAAGATGATATATATATAATGTTGGTTACTTTATTTTTCTTTGTAGACTATAGCTTTCATCCAAAGCCTCATGATCAGAGCAACAACTCCAATATCAGATATGGGATCTCCATAATGCAGTTAGCTTAAAACCATATGGATTTCATAGTGAAACAAAATATACAGGTTCTTAATACACTAGTTGATTCTTGGTATTCTTTTAACCCTTAATATTGTGTATGGTTTTATGATTTCCAAAGTCAGCAATAGCATGTATAGATTAGTCGATAGTTCCTACGGGAAACACAATATTTAATGGTCGTTCCTGTTAATTTAGATGTCTTCTTTTCTTTCTTTTTTTTCGGTTCAAAGTTAATTTAGATGTCTAAAGCAACAAAATAGCTCCTATATTTGTATCATTAAAATTTATGATTTTACATTATAATAATTTTTGTATATATATAAACATAATTGAATCATCTTTTGATATTGTATTTTTTGTATTTTATTTTTCATTATAATCGGGAAACAATCTGACAATATTGAACACTATTATTTCTTGCATCTATTAGTTTTAGTTTCAATTTGTAGAACAGTTGGAGATATAATCATTTAGTAACGGGGTTGCATCCACATCCATTGATCATAGTGGTTTATTCATCCATGGCAAACAAAAAATATATATATGATGACCATGTGAGACAAACATATTTTGATAGATAAAAAACATTTGATATATATGCTTCCTCGTATAATTCATGACATTATATTGACTGGATCAGAGAAAGATGAATACGAAAAAGGAAAAATAAAAAGATTAATGAATTTATTATTACTTTTTTGGGTACATTCCTTCCATTGTATTGGGTAATAAATTGTAACAATAACTATATGTCTGGCCTTACTATTAATGTGACGATGTCTTCTCTCTTTGCTGCGGGTAGAGGGAAATAACAACTAGAAAATGAGGCAATGACTGTCGGTTTGGCGGTTTGCGAGTTACCGGTTCGTTATCTTGGTCTTCCTCTCACCACAAAGGCTATGACAAAACCGGATTATGAACCTTTACTAGAGAAGATTCGACACAGGCTGTCTCATTGGACCACTCGACATCTCTCTTTTGCGGGTAAAGTCCAGTTAATTAAATCGGTAATAGCAAGTATCACCAATTTCTGGTCTTCGGTCTTTTGTTTGCCTAAGCGTTTTTTCAAAGATATTGAAGGTATGTGTTCAGCTTTTCTATGGTGTGGCTCACTAAATAATCATAGCAATTCTAAGGTGGCATGGGAGGATTTATGTGTCCCTAAGCAGGAGGGAAGTTTGGGTATTCGGAGGTTACATGAGGTTTCCCGGGTTTTTTCTCTAAGTTTGATATGGAAAATAATCTCGGATTCGAACTCTCTGTGGGTGGCTTGGGTCCGACAGTACTTATTCGCCAGGGTACTTTTTGGGATGTAAAAGTGACTACTTAGGTTCTTGGCAATGGCGTAAGCTTCTAAAGCTAAGACCTATAGCTGTGGAGTTTGTTCGCCATGAGGTTCGTAATGGCCGTAATACGTTTTTCTGTTTTGATAAATGGCTTCCAATGGGCAGATTGATTAACCTTGTGGAGGAGACTGGTATTTTTTAACTAGGGGTGCAACGGTATGCCAAAGTTGCAGATGCTATCATGGGATCCAATTGGTGTCTCCGTCGTTGCCGAGACAGAAATTTGAATGAGATTAAGCAGTACATCTATGGGTTGATGATTCCAAACTCAGAGGCTTGGAAGAATGTGGTTCTTTGGTGCCATACGGCTGACGAGTATCTGCCGCCTTTCTCGTCCCAAAGAACATGAGACCAACTACGCACCCGCATTTATGCAAAGACTTGGAGTAAAGTCATCTGGTTCCCGCAAGCAGTTCCTAGATTTGCTTTTATTTCTTGGTTGGCAATTAAAGATAGACTTTCGACGGGAGAAAGAACTAGCCAATGGGGACACGCCCAGCCTTGTTTGTTCTGCGGTGAGCCGGTTGAGTCTCGTGATCACCTATATTTTGCATGTCCGTACTCATTCCTTGTTTGGTTGGAAGTAGTAGAGAGCTTACTTCATGCGCATGACCCGGACTGGTCCGCGACATTGGGCTGCCTGTCGACGAGTGATAGTAGGATTTTACTCCATTAAGTATCAATTCCTAATACACATGCCATTGTGGTATATTAGGTTATCAATCCAATCTCAGTGTGATTGCAAGAATTCAAGATAAGCATATAAAGCATGGAAGTCAAGCCAATTGTGAAAAGATTTTGTGTGTTTCTATTGATCCTAAGCAACCAATTAACATGCAAATACTGAATTCAAAAGCATTAGAAAGAGAACTAAACAGCGAGAAATGAACTACAGACCAGGAACTATCATACATAAGCTTTAGAAAGGAAACTAACAACCTAACAGTGCAAGGAACTATGCTAGACCAGACTCGTCAAGCATACAGGTCGAGCTAAGCAACAAAGACAAACATAAACAAGATTCAAACAATCAAACAAGGCAAGCTCTTAAGAATAGGGTTATTGGTTATAATGGACTCCTCAATCAATTTAACTAGCTAACAGACTCAATCAAGCTATCCCTAGATAATAGATTCAAAAGCAAATCAATCCACTCTCGTGACAGAGATCCTCAAGCTAAGCCACTTTCAAACTCAATTCTCATTAATGAAATATAACTAAGCATGCATTAAGATTCAATATAATATAGTCAATAAACATTCTAAACATCCAATCTCTTGGGCTAGAGTATGTAAATCTCTGGAATAATTGGTTCAGATATTTCATCAAACACCTTGTGGGCATGAAAATGTCTGCGATCAACTCCCAATTGATCAGAGAGGAAATAGCAATAAGAACTACTAAACCAGAAGGAAAATCATGCAATACTATACTTAGCTAGCTAAAGAAACAGAGGATTCCACTAACAATATATCCCATCCTTAAGAACTTTGCATAACTACTCAAGAACGCTCAAGAACACCATAGGTAAAAACCCAGAAAATACTTCAAACCCAGAAATCATTAAAAATCAAGTATGTTATAGATTAGAAGGAGATCTACAACATTTATGAAACACCTTGTGGGCATGAAAATGTCTGCGATCAACTCCCAATTGATCAGAGAGGAAATAGCAATAAGAACTACTAAACCAGAAGGAAAATCATGCAATACTATACTTAGCTAGCTAAAGAAACAGAGGATTCCACTAACAACATATCCCATCCTTAAGAACTTTGCATAACTACTCAAGAACGCTCAAGAACACCATAGGTAAAAACCCAGAAAATACTTCAAACCCAGAAATCATTAAAAATCAAGTATGTTATAGATTAGAAGGAGATCTACAACATTTATGAAGAAACAAAATGCAAAAACTCAAAGATTCAATGGGAAAAATGATTACAAAAGCGAGCGTTTAGAGAGAACAATGGAAAAACCAGAGGGTAAAAGGAATATCTGCTGGACAATAGCGAGATCCCCTATTTATAAAAAAATACTAGGTTGCCCTAATTGGCTACAAGACAAAATAGATAGTCGGCGGAGGTCTAGCTCGAGTGTGTAGGTCGAGTCAGGGTGTCGAGCTGGGCAAGTCTTCAAAGGTGGCTCCTTTACTGCTCAGCTCGAGTGTTGAGGTTGAGTCAGGCTGTCGAGTCAATTGGTCACTACATTTCTTCTTAGCTCGAGTCCTCGAGTGAAGACTCGAGCTAGGTGATAGTAGGATTTTAACTAAGATCAATTATTCTTAAATCACTATCATGTCATTGCAGTATTTAAGGTGTCAATCCAAATGGGTGTGATGCTAGCAATCAAGATGCAATCAGATATCACAGAGTCAAGCCAAACAATAACAGGTTTGATGTTGTTAACAGTTCTAGTGATCATGCAGAAACAGAAATTCTAATAGAAACAGGCAATATACTCGATCACACAGCTTGATGCCAAGCACTGGATGTGGACGAGTATCAGGTCGAGTACCAAACAGAAACTGCAACAAATGTACTCTACCACACAGTCCGTTTCCAAACCACTGTGTGTGGTCGAGTACTTTAAATAGGTAAAAATGCAAAAACAAAGCAATAGGCAACAAGATCAAGCAATCAATAGCGATGTAAACAAGGAAATCAATTGGAAGAGAAATTCCCGAGGATGGGGTAATCGAGTAGTGAAGTCTCCTTAATCTAACAGGTGGTTAAGATGCTCAACAAACTGTCCCTAGACAACAAGTTCAATAACCAAATCAAAGTGCTACCACAACAGAGATCCTCAAGCAAAGCTAGTCCCAGACTCAATCACCATTGACGAGAGCTAACCTAACAGGCACTACGAATCAACAAGTTAAAGTCAAAACGCTCTCTGTAACCAATACCTTGGTACAGAGCCACGAATCTCTGGAATTAGTGGTTCAGACATTTCATCGAACACCTTGTGGGTGCAGAAATGTCTGGGCTCAAATTCCAGTTGATCAGAAAGTAATTAGCATTAAGAACAACTAATCCAGAAGGGATCTACCAATCAAACTCAACCACCTAGCAGATCAAGGATTATAAACTACTCTAACCCATCCTCAAGAACCCTAATCACTACTCAAAACTCATGAACATGAACATAAACCCAGAAATGCATAAAAACTTCATATTAGCAAGATCTCAACAAACTGAACAACTATGTAGAAGAAATCAAAAGCAAATACTCAATAGATTAAGAGAAATCTGGATTACAAAGATGAAGAATACACTAATTGTTCTGCAGAATAAAACTTAGTTTAGAAAAGTAAGAGAAACAACCTATTTATAGTAAATCCTAGGAAACCCTAAATCACAAAACGACAAAGTATTAAGGCGGTTTACAGAGACACTCGGCTTCATGAAATCGAGTAGAGAGGTCGAGTAAAGCTGGCGCCTTTACGGTTTCTTGCTCTGGTCATGATGTAATCGAGCACTTCGGTCGAGTTATGTGGTCGAGTGGTTGCTGGGAGTGGAGATCGAGCATCTGGTCGAGTGGCTGAAGAAGAGGGTGCTCGACCACGAGGTCGAGTGGTCAGTTGAGTTGTTCTGTTGAAGTTGTGGACGAGTGGTGATCTAAAGAGTCTGCTGGTGATGCTCGACCGCGCAGTTCATTTGGTGATGAGAAGATGTGGTCGAGTGGTCTGAGCAGAATTTGCTGGTGATGCTCGACCGTGCAATCCACTTGGTGATGAGAAGATGTGGTCGACTGGTTGGTCGAGTATCAGCTGCAGAGTTGTGGTCGAGTGCTTTTGGAGGGCCAGGATGATGGTATAATGATTGGTTCTGGTCCGCTTCTTCCAATTTGCTCACCAACAGCTCCAAATCACCTGAAAACAACTCAAATATGCAACATGCATGCAACTCTATCCTAAACATGCAAAGTGATGACAAATGATGAAGAATTGTATGAAACAATGATGAAATGATGCTAAAGTGATGACAAATGAATGCTCAAAATAAGTAAAATATAGACATATCAACTCCCCCAAACTTAGTCTTTGCTTGCCCTCAAGCAAACAATTAAGTTTGATGTTGTGCTCGAGCCCTAGTCGAGCTAGTGAGTCGAGCACACTCCCCTTTTTCCATTAAGTCCAAATAAGCTCCTATTTCACCTGTAAATAACTCACTACAAGAAAACAGACCGTTTGCGACTCCCATTTTAGTCGCAAAATACTCTAGTTACGACTGTTTTGCGACTAATTAAAATGGTCGCTAAAAATTGGTCGTAAAATAAATCAGTCGCAAATTAGTCACTTATTTGCGACTAGTTTCTGACCAACATAAATAGTCGTAAATAAGCGACTAATCTGTGACTAGTATTGGAAGTGACAGATACTTGACTAAAACGTAACGAGGCTAACTACGAGACCAATTTGTGACGATAATTACCAGTCTTATCTTGCAACGGTTTTGGGACTAACATTAGAGTCCGAGTTATGCGACAGATTAGAGACTAAGATTTCGTAGGTGAAAAAATTAAGTAGTCCCACTTTAGTCGCTATCTACGTTTCTTTAAGTTACAATTTGGTCGCAAGAGAGTCTTTCTTATTTGTGACCTTTGTAAGACGCTGTTTTATTGTCTCATATTAGCAACCATATTGTCACAAGTTTTATAGTTTGTGAAACTTGGTTTAGTCACATAATCGTCACCGCTTTGTAGATGGTCGGTCACAAAATGGTCACATATGTGGAATAGTTTTGGTCAGAAAATGGTCATATGTTTCTTATTGATCTGGTCACAAATTAGTGACATGTTAACAATCATAAACCTGATTAATTTCCGAATTGAAAAGCCATTAATCAAAGAAAAATATCCATAAAACACAGTAATCAAGTAAACATTCCAGAAATCATCATCCTACATAAGTTATCATCCTAGATTCCTAGTCATACACAAAAGGATCATCATCCTACATACCAACAAAAGCATAAATAATTCAAGTTCATAAGTTAGAAGAAGTAGACAAAGCAGGTGAAGTGGAGGATGCTACTCTCTTGGCCAATCCTGTCTCTTCTGTGGTGCCTGCGGTTGGGATGGCTGGTTGGGTGGTTGCAGCTGTTGTGGATGGTAGAATGCCTGTAGGTGTGGTGGTTGCTTGGATGGGTTGTTCAGGTGCTGTAGAAGCAGATGACAAGAAAGCTGCCAAGTCAGGATCTTTATCCTTCATGAAGAGGACAAGTTTCTCCAAGCTGGAGATCCGAGATTGAGATTGGCGGTGCTCCTCATCAAGTCTTGCATTTTCAGCATCGTGTTCAGATATCTTGCGCCGCAGCTGTTCTTGAAGCTCCACAATGGTTGATGTAGAAGAGCTCGCATAACTCTCCTTCCTCTTTCCTTTGTTCAGCGTCTCCACAAGCGATCCAAGGCCATAAGGAGTGCCTTTGTCATCTTTATGAGTACACTAAAACAAAAGACAAAGATTCAGTGAACAAGAACAAGGATGTCAAAAAAACGAAATCCAGAAAACAATTTAAAGGCATATACACTGATTATCCACTTTAAAGGCATATACAATGTTAATCACATAATCAACATCAGAACACGACAATCAGATACTAAGCAAAATAAAAACAGAAATCAATTACCTTAAGAAAGATCTCATTCTTTTCATCAATGCTGAGCATACGGTCAGTGGAATGTTCAGAAGAATTAGCAGAATTCTGAGGACCCTCCTCGTCCAATTCAGACAGCCTGTCTTCAATGCCCTTCGCTTACGCCTCAGCAACTTCTTTAGCTTTTTGATCCACAAATGATCCATCAGCCTTTGTATGTGTTTGCATAAACACTTCGCCAAGTGATACAAGACGCTTGAGCTTTTCCTCCTACAATTAAACTCAAACAGATTTAAATCATGGAAGCAATATTAGAAAATCAGAGAAATGATTTGTTTGGATGGAAAGAGAACTCTTACCATTTCTTGATGAACTTGCACAAAAGATTTCTGACCGGCTAAGTGTTTGTGCACTCCAAGACCTCCATGATCAGAGTATCTGCACTGTGAAGCATTCTCACTCCTCTCAATAGCATCCTCAGTGTTCAAATACACCCACATCTCAGCCCAAAGTGTATCACGGATCCACGGTGGTTGTACACCACTCTGCTTTGCTTGACTCCCAATCCCTTTCAACCGTTTCTTGGCTATCACCAAGAATCCTTCTCTAACAAGCTCAGTAATCTCGACATCCCAATTATACTTCCGCTACACAACAAGTAGTTAAGTTAGCAAAGTTACTAAGTCATATATAGTAAACAATAACAGAATAAAAAGTATATATGACATTACCGCAAAACTTCTGAAGTATCTCTCTCGAATGGGTATTGGAGTAACCTTCCAGCTGAAGTAAGGCCCATCAAACTTCCTCCGAAAGATTCCAGCAATCACTCTAGACTGCTTTCCTTTGTGCCGGTTAAACCTGTAATGAAAGACAGAGTATTAAGTCTATATAAAGTACCTTTCATGTTAGTTAAGCACTAAGACATTGCAAAAATACTCCTAATTATATTCATTTGTTGAAATCACCGACTTTAGATGATGCAAAACAACTAAGAGAGAGTCAGCGAGAATGAAATGTGTTTGATTATATGCAGAAACTACTAAAATAAGTTGTATTTAGTGAAGAAAGTCTGAAAGCTTGAATATAAACCATAGAAAGTCTGAAAGCTTGAAGAATCAGACTCAGTTTGGATCAACTAAAATAATTCTCCAAACTTCTACTAAAGGACATGACTAAATGACTTCACAGTGTTTAAAAAATAAAGATAAACTGTACACAGATGCTCTAATACACCAATACACCAATACACATGCTCAATATCAATCACAAACACAAGTAACTCCAATACAGATGCTAATTATCAATTACAAAATCATCACAAATGGTCAATGACAAAAGTATAAAAGGAGAGAGATTACCAGAGAGTCTCAACTCCTGGTATCCGGTTCGGAGACAGAAGTGGAAGATGTTCTCGGCCTGGAAGGGCTAGCAAACGATCCAACAGCTCTTGGTAGTCGACATTTGGATCTTCATTCTGTTCCTGAGGGTTATCTTCATCTACATCTTCCTCATACTCGTCTTCACTGTTATCGTTTAGCTCCATTGGTAAGTTCTGTTGCTCCGGTGGATCCTGACGAGGAGGCTGTTGTTGAGGAGGAGGCTGTCGTTGAGGCGGAGGAGGCTGTTGTTGAGGAGGCTGTTGTTGAGGAGGTTGTTGTTGAGGAGGAGGCTGTTGTTGACGAGAAGAAGAAGGCTTTTGATGTTTTTGTTTCCGACGAGCTGGAGGTGGTTGTTGAGAGCCAGCAGGCGGTGTTTGTTGAGAGCCGGCAGGCGTTGTTTGGAGAGAAGGAGTCCGGTTTTGGGAAGATGGCGGATACTGTGAAGGACGACGACTGTGAGATTGGGTACCTGACTGTGTCGCCGAATTAGCGTTCGACGAGTGAGAGGAGGCTCGGACTGGACTCGCAGGTAGAAGTGGATTTTGACCATGGAAGACTCTGGGACCACGGCTGGTCGATTTGCCTCCGCGACCTCTGGAAGCCTTGCCCTTACCAGGAGCCATTAGAGAATCGAAGTGTTAGAGTCGAAAGAGAGAATTTGAAGAAAGGAAGGATTGAAAGAGAAGCAGAGAGGTGAAATGAAAACCCTAGAAAAGTGTTGAAGAATCGATTGGAGTAGATTGAGAAGAGGAGAGAAGAATCGATTCGAAGAATTAAACCCTAGAACAGCGAAGAAGAATCGATTCAAAGAGATTGACAAGAGGAGAGAGGCGAGAGCTTTTTCGGCAAAAACCCTAGATCTAGGATGAGAAAATGAAATGTCGAGGTCGTGTTTGTTTACTAATTAACGATAAGAGTCCCACTTTAGTCGCAAAAGAGTAGGTCCTTAAAATATTTGGTGGGAATCTTAAGCGCCCAAAGACTTAGTGAAATTTTGATAAAATTTTACTAAAAATTGGAAACGTTGCAAGATAGTGGCAAAATAAGTCAGCAAATAGTCACAAAGATTGTCCTAAAATAGTCGCAACATATGTACGAGTCGCGTTAAAGTTACAAAGTAGTCGCAATTTGTGACTAAATTGTGACAGACGAGAACACGTCACAACATAAAATTTAGATATCTATGGATTTTGTTTCATTCTATTGATTGTAATTACAGATAAACACTTGATATGTCTATATTTCACATGTTTTAAGCATCCATTTAGCATCACTTTATCATCATTTTGTCATTGTTTCATACCATTTCTCATCACTTGTCATCACTTTACATGTTTAGGATAGATTTGCATGCATGTTGTGTTGGGGTCGGATTTCACCCATATCTTGAGACCGAGCCAAACATCGATAGGAGAAACAACTTGGCATATGTTCTCTCTACTCCGTTGCTTCGGAGACTTCCTAATCGCATCAGGAGATATTCACACCGGCCCAGAGCACTCTTAGTCTTGCCTCGGGGACACGTTCATCACCACGAGATGCAGCTCGGCCACCTCGGGTACAAGTTATACTATCATTACACCCGAGCCGGTTCACCTCGGGTACAAGCCCGAGGCAACTTCACCCGTGTTCCCGAGCCAACTTCACCATTTGGGGGCGAGCCAACTTTGCCCGTGTCCCCGAGGGCAAATTTTGGGGGGGTACACCTCAAATCGCCTAGGGGCACACCTCAAATCGCCTCGGGGTAAAGCCCAAATCGCCTAGGGGTACACCTCAAATCGCCTAGGGGTACACCTCAAATCGCCTAGGGATACAGTTCACATCGCCTCGGATACAGGCCACTCAGGCGCCCTGTCCTGAACCAATCACACCAGTCACCCGAGGTGAAGTCCTCAGTCACCCCGAGGCGAAGTCTTCAGAGTGACCCGAGGCGAAGTCTGCAGAGTCACCCGAAGCAAAGTCTTCAGAGTGACCCGAGGCGAAGTCTGCAAAGTCACCCGAGGCAAAGTCATCAGAGTCACCCGAGGTGAAATCTTCAGAGTCACCCGAGGCAAAGACTTGGTTAAAAATTCACTTCCATAGTATCACTTCCGAATAGAACGGCATCATTTCCGAAAAAGAAGGATCATTTCCGAGATACTCGGAAATGATAAGGAATAATCTTGAAGGATCTTTGCAAATCAGGAAATCTTCCAAAAGCCTCCGAAGAATAAGGAAAGTATCCTTATCCGCAATATTCTAAGCCGACTCCGAGGAAAATGGAAATCTTCCGAGAATATCGGTGGAGAGGCGGTTTACTATCCCTATATAAAGCGACTCAAGGTCTTCACAAAAAAGGGGGACAAGCAATATCACTCTAGAATTTACACTACATAAAGCTCATAAGCACAAACACCTTTTCTTTTTACGATCAAACTCTTGTACGATCAAAACCATCTTTTTCTTAATAAAATCAAGAACACCATCTTTGGTTTCAATCCGTTCTGTTGTTCTTTGAGAATTCACGTTTATTGTATCCCTAAAATAAAACCCTAGACAAATCTTGATTGTGTTAGTTTCGACTTCCACAGTTTAGCAATATCACTCTAGAATTTACACTACATAAAGCTCATAAGCACAAACACCTTTTCTTTTTACGATCAAGCTCTTGTACGATCAAAACCATCTTTTTCTTAATAAAATTAAGATCACCATCTTTGGTTTCAATCCGTTCTATTGTTCTTTGAGAATTCACGTTTATTGTATCCCTAAAATAAAACCCTAGACAAATCTTGATTGTGTTAGTTTCGACTTCCACATGTTGCATATTTGAGCTGTTGGCGAGCAGATTGGGAGAAGCAGAGCAAAACCAACAGTATCTTGAGGATCTTGAGAAGCAGAGCAAAACCAACAGATTGAGTCTGGGACTAGCTTTGCTTGAGGATCTCTGTTGCGGTAGCACTTTGATTTGGTTATTGAACTTGTTGTCTAGGGATAGTTTGTTGAGCATGTTAACCAACTGTTAGATTAAGGAGACTTCACTACTCGATTACCCCATCCTCGGGAATTTCTCTTCCAATTGATTTCTTTGTTCACAACGCTATTGATTGCTTGATCTCGTTACTTGTTGCTTAGTTTTCGCATTTTTACTTATTTCACTTGAAGTACTCGACCACACCCAGCGGTT
Organism: Arabidopsis lyrata subsp. lyrata; assembly: GCF_000004255.2. NCBI lineage: Eukaryota > Viridiplantae > Streptophyta > Magnoliopsida > Brassicales > Brassicaceae > Arabidopsis > Arabidopsis lyrata. Next base: position 7,118,931 of record NW_003302548.1, on the reverse strand, counting down.
TGGAAACGGACTGTGCAGTCGAGTACATTTGTTGCAGTTTCTGTTTGGTACTCGACCTGGCACTCGACCACATCCAGTGCTTGGCATCAAGCTGTGTGATCGAGTGTGTTATCTGTTTCTGTTAGAATTACTGTTTTCTGCATGATCACTGGACCTGTTAACAACATTAAAACCTGTTATTGCTTGACTCTGTGATATCTGATTGCATCTTGATTGCTAGCATCACACCCATTTGGATTGACACCTTAAATACTACAATGACATGATAGTACTTTAAGGATAATTGATCTTAGTTAAAATCTTACTATCAATTTGGCGCCGTTGCCATTTGGGTGTTTGTTTGTTACATTTGAGATTTCAGACTTGCTTAGATCAAGTTCTATTTCAATTTTCACTTCAGTTACTAACTTAGTGTTTTTCTTGTTGTCTTCTTGATCCAAGTACAACCTCCGCTATATGCAAACCAGATCAAAAGGCAACCAGAACCTCCTTTTCAACGAAAATATCGACCGCTTAGACAGAGGACTAAGAGAAAGGAGAGACACAGTAGACCTTGAGCACAACCATCCTTTCAGAATGGCTGATGAACAAGATGTCAACAATCTGCCTGCTAACATTGGTGAGATGCACCAAGAAACCACCATCAGAGGCAGGGAATTGTGCCTCCTGCTGTCCAAAACAACAACTTCAAAATTAAAAGTGGTCTCATCTCGATGATTCAGGGAAACAAGTTCCATGGTCTGCCTCTGGAAGATCCCTTAGACCACTTGGATAACTTCGACAGGCTCTGCAGCCTAACCAAGATAAACGGTGTTAGTGAGGACAGTTTCAAGCTGCGCCTGTTTCTCTTCTCACTGGGGGAAAAAGCACACCAATGGGAAAAGACGTTACCTGCTGGCTCCATCACATCTTGGGACGATTGCAAGAAGGCCTTCTTAACAAAGTTATTCTTAAATTCAAGAACTGCAAGGCTTAGGAATGAAATCTCCAGTTTTACCCAAAAGCAGTCTGAATCCATTTGTGAAGCCTGGGAGAGATTCAAAGGCTACACTATACAGTGTCCACACCATGGTTTCAAGAAGGCTTCTCTACTAAGCACACTCTACAGGGGAGTTTTGCCCAAGATCACAGCAGGGTCAGAATAAACCTTTTGTTCCCTACAACCAAGGTTTTGCTCCCAAGCAACAATTTCAGGGGAACTACCAGTAGCAACCACCACCTGGGTTTGCACCTCAGCAACACCAAGGTCCTGCTGCTCCTGATTCTGACATGAAGCAAATGCTACAACAGCTTCTCGAAGGACAAGCATCTGGCTCCATGGAGATTGCTAAGAAGATATCTGAATTACACAATAAGCTGGACTGTAGCTACAATGACCTGAATGTCAAAGTAGAGGCATTGAATTCCAAAGTCCGATACTTAGAGGGACAATCTGCATCTACTTCTGCTCCAAAACCTCCAGGGCAACTCCCAGGGAAAGCAATTCAGAATCCGAAGGAATATGTTAATGCCATTCGCCTTCGCAGTGGTCAAGAGCTGCAAGCTCGACCTAGCCCCGCACCGGTCACTGAGGACAGTACAGACCAAGTTGGGGAGGATTTCAGTCTCAATGAAGATCAAGCTGACAAGCCAACAGAAGTACTCGACCCTCCACTTAACCATGTTACTCGACCACCAATTCCAGTAACATCACCCACTGCTCTTCAACCAGTTGCTGCTAAAAACAAGAAGAAGGTTTTTGTTCCTCCTCCTTACAAGCCCCCACTTCCATTTCCTGGTCGTCACAAGAAAGCGTTGGCAGATAAGTACAGAGCTATGTTTGCCAAGAACATCAGAGAAGTTGAATTGAGGATACCTCTTGTTGATGCTCTCGCACTTATTCCGGATTCCCACAAGTTTCTGAAAGACTTGATCATGGAGAGAATAAAGGAAGTGCAAGGGATGGTTATGGAGAGTCATGAGTGCAGTGAAATCATCCAAACGAAGATTATTCCCAAGAAATTGGGAGATCCTGGTTCATTTACCTTACCTTGCTCTCTAGGTCATTTGGCCTTCAGTAATTGCCTATGTGATCTAGGTGCTTTTATAAGTCTCATGCCTCTCTCCGTGGCCAAGAGACTAGGTTTCAGCAAGTATAAACCTTGCAACATCTCCTTGATCCTGGCTGATGAGTCTATCAGACTACCGCATGGGTTATTAGAAGATTTGCCTATTATGATTGGAAATGTTGAAATCCCCACAGACTTCATAGTGCTAGAAATGGATGCAGAACCAAAAGATCCTTTAATCTTAGGAAGACCCTTCTTAGCCACTGCTGGAGCTATCATTGATGTTAAGAATGGGAAGATTGATCTTAATCTGGGAAATGATTTCAAAATGAAGTTTGATATCAATGACGCCACGAGAAAGCCAACAATTGAAGGACAAACCTTCTTAGTAAAGATAATGGATCGCCTAGCTGATGAACTGCTAGAGGAGGTTGCTGAGGAAGATCACCAACACACTTCTTTGACTAAGAATGGTGAAGCAGGATATCTTCTCACTGAAACCTTGAGTTGTGGTAAGTCATTAGATTCACACAAGGAAGTAGCAGGGTCAGAGGTCTTAAAAGACTTGTTTGAGTCAGAAACAGTGGGTAAGGCAGCATATGAAGCAAGCTCAACACATGTTCAACCAACTGACTCGAGTATACACTTGAGCAAGCCTTCAACTAGTCTGGAGAACTCTAGCTCGATCAAACATCTTGACAAGCTGCTAGAGTCTAGCAACTCCGCGCCAGATGGCTGGTTAGAGCTCAAGGAGAGGTCCAAATGGCAGGACAAAACCATAAGGGAGTTAGTAGATATTGTGAAAGAGCTGAAGGATCAAATCAAGGAGCTCCATGGAAAAGCCAACCAAGTGCCACTCAACATCAAGGACGTCCAAAATGATGGAGCCACTACTCTGGTCAGCAAAGAAGGATGTGAATTCACATTGAAATGGTCTAGAGAAGAAGACCATCCTCCTGATCAAAAAGAAGGTTTCTTCAAGGACATGGCTACTGAGTACCCAATTGCAGACCTATCAGAAGAGCATGCTGAGTTTGACGATGCATCTACTGAAGAAGAAGAGGAGACCTCGTTTCCTCTCTGCAAACCATCCTAAGCCTAATGAGTGTGAGGAGTCAAGCTTAGAGACTTAAAACAAGCTCACTTGGGAGGAAGTCCCATGTCTATCCACGTACATATTTTTATTTCCTTGTTATTTTTAATGCGTTTGGTAGTGTTTTGGTTTTCAGGAAATGAGTATCAAGTGCAAAGTGAAGTGGTCTTGATTTTTGAATTTTGGAGGTTATACTCGATGAAGCATATGGGATGACAGTGGTACAGTGCAATCGAGTATGGATTGGGGTTTTGGTTCCAAGATTTTTTGATTTTCAACATGTCACTCTATCACAAGAGGCCACATGGTAATGAAGAGTTGCAGTCGAGTATGATGTGATTTTTGATCTAAATTTTTCAAAATCAACATCAGTATACTCGACCAACACAAGCCACATGGTAATGAGATGACATGGTCGAGCATCAAGAAGGAGAAGGAGGAGAAGCACAACAGCAAGACTCCTCAATGGCCTGGCAGTTTACACAAAGCAGGCATTGATGAGCACATCAACTCTTTCTTCAGTTGAGGTAACAACTCTATTTCTCACTGATTATACCATTTCATGTCTTCTTTCTTTATTTATTTGTCTTGAGTACTCTCTTCCAAGTATGGTCACACAGAGGACTGTGTGATTTAAGTTTGGGGGAGGGCTCAGGAAGTATCTGATGTGTTTGTTTTGTTCTTGTTTTCAAATTTTTCTTGCATTGTACATATTGTCTGCATTCATCTATGTTATTGGAAAAACCCTAAAAATTTGAAAAATTTCTGAAAATGATTTCACAAAAATAGAGTGTTCATGTAGTTGCATTTTCATTTTAAGATTGAGTCTAGAAGATTTCATATAGGATTATTGCATTTGCATAGGGGATGATGATGAGATAACCTTGTAAGCATGCTCATTTACTGAATGAATTCAATGCCCTCGTTATTAGTTGTTTAATGCTTGTGATAGAACTTGAATTAAGACTGCACCATATTTGGAATTCACAACTTGACTCTCTTATTTTAATTGAAGCATGCTTGATGTGATTTTTTTTCCTATCTATTAGAACCTGAACTTGACTTGTAATTATCATGTCTTTGCATTGTTGTTGAACTTGTGGCTACCAATACACATACTTGGATTTTCTTTCACCTTCTACACAATCCAAGTAGCCGATTCCCATCATTGGAACAGTTTCCCCCACCCTGAACCTAACCTTTCTTTCAAACCCTGAATAAATTTGTGTGTGTGTGAGGCCTATCTCCGGATTGAGCTTGGTAGAAAGTGTTAGGTATGAACCAAGAATGGTATCCCATGTAGTTCTAGTCCACGCTTTTTGGGCTAGATAGGACTAGGTGGGAGTTTTACTTTGGGTTTTGGAATGTGTTTGGAAAGAAAATGAGAAAGAAAGACAAGTGTTATTGTTCTTAGGAGATGGAGGTGAAACAGAAAAGAATATCATGTTAGTCTAGTAAAGGATTTGGGAAGCTTGAAAAATAAAAGAAGTTAAGCTCTATGCAAAGTAAAAAGAAAGGCAAAAGCCTAGAAATGTCTTAAGTCATGAGATGAGAAGAAGAGCCTTAGTTGTAAAAGAAAGTCCCAATCCGCTAGAAAGTCTAAAAGAAAACCTCTCCTTAGAACAAAACCAAAAAGAAAGAATGGGTTGATCCAAGAGATTATTGAAACATGCTTTGAGTGCAATGGGTAGAAGTAGGATCATTTCTGGGGTTTAGAGATATGACCATCTATGGAGTTTGGTATGCTTATGGTTATTTGGGTAGATGGGGTCTGTTCTTGTATGCATAGGTTGGTTCTAACCTTTAGCATTCTACTAAAGCTCTGTCCATTCATGAGAGTTCCCTGTTACTGTGAAAAAGTCTGAACCATTTACTGAGGAACCATTTTTGTTTCTCAGCCCTGTCCTTTAAACCAAATGAGTTCTTCAACAATGTTTTGCTTGATTCATGGTTTGAGCTTAATGAATGTTAAAGGGAATTGATGATCTGAAGGTGTGTGTAGATTGGAACAAATGTTAGGTTGTCTTGTGATGAATATGGCTAAGGTTTTTAAGTAGATTTTGGTCTCTATGCATTCCACAACTACTAACTTGGACATTGAGTTCATTTGTTTTGTCTGCATGCTTTGGTTCTGAGTCCCCGCTTTCAAACCTCTCCTCCAGCTTGTTCTTAATTGTTTGCTTGAGGGCAAGTAAAGAATAAGTTTGGGGGAGTTGATTTGTCTATATTTCACATGTTTTAAGCATCCATTTAGCATCACTTTATCATCATTTTGTCATTGTTTCATACCATTTCTCATCACTTGTCATCACTTTACATGTTTAGGATAGATTTGCATGCATGTTGCATATTTGAGTGTTTTCAGGTGATTTGGAGCTGTTGGCGAGCAGATTGGGAGAAGCAGAGCAAAACCAACAGTATCACTCGACCTGCACAGTCGAGCACTCTCAGCAGCCAGCCTCTCAGGATCACTCGACCACAACTCCTCATCACCAAGTGGATTGCGCGGTCGAGCATCACCAGCAGACTCTTCAGATCACCACTCGACCTCGTCTTCAGATGACCACTCGACTGACCACTCGACCTCGTGGTCGAGTACCCTCTCCTTCACCAACTCGACCTACCACTCGACCTCGTGGTCGAGCACCATCTTCTTCAGCCACTCGACTGGATGCTCGATCTCCACTCCCCACAGCCACTTAATCACAAGCTTCAGAGTCTTCTCAGATCCCAACTCAACCAAACACTGAGCATAAGGAAGAAAAGAGGATGAAGCACTACTCGACTCACCACTCGACCTAGGTACTCGATTGCATCACGACCAGATCAAGAAACCGCCAAGACGTCAACTTTACTCGATTGCTCCTACTCGATCACAAGAGTCGAGTACTCTCTTAAACCGCTTTAAAACCTTGTCGTTTTGTGTTTTAGGGTTTCCTAGTATTTAATATAAATATGTTGTTTCTCTTAATTTTCAGACTAAGTTTTATTCTGCAGAACAATTAGTGTATTCTTCATCTTTGTAATCCAGATTTCTCTTAATCTATTGAGTATTTGCTTTTGATTTCTTCTACAAAGTTGTTCATCTTGTTGAGATCTTGCTAATATGAAGTTTTTATGCATTTCTGGGTTTGTGTTCTTGGTTATGAATTTTGAGTAGTGATTAGGGTTCTTGAGGATGGGTTAGAGTAGCTTAGAATCTTTAATCTGATAGGTGGTTGAGTTTGATTGGTAGATCCCTTTTGGATTAGTTGTTCTTAATGCTGATTGCTTTCTGATCAACTGGAATCTGAGCCCAGACATTTCCGCACCCAAAAGGTGTTCGATGAAATGTCTGAACCACTAATTCCAGAGATTCGTGGCTCTGTACCAAGGTATTGGTTACAGGGAGCGTTTTGACTTTAACTTGTTGTTTCGTAATGCATGTTAGGTTAGCTCTCGTCAATGGTGATTGAGTCTGGGACTAGCTTTGCTTGAGGATCTCTGTTGCGGTAGCACTTTGATTTGGTTATTGAACTTGTTGTCTAGGGATAGTTTGTTGAGCATGTTAACCAACTGTTAGATTAAGGAGACTTCACTACTCGATTACCCCATCCTCGGGAATTTCTCTTCCAATTGATTTCTTTGTTCACATCGCTATTGATTGCTTGATCTCGTTACTTGTTGCTTAGTTTTCGCATTTTTACTTATTTCACTTGAAGTACTCGACCACACCCAGCGGTTTGGAAACGGACTGTGCAGTCGAGTACATTTGTTGCAGTGTCTGTTTGGTACTCGACCTGGCACTCGACCACATCCAACGCTTGGCATCAAGCTGTGTGATCGAGTGTATTATCTGTTTCTGTTAGAATTACTGTTTTCTGCATGATCACTGGAACTGTTAACAACATCAAAACCTGTTATTGCTTGGCTTGACTCTGTGATATCTGATTGCATCTTGATTGCTAGCATCACACCCATTTGGATTGACACCTTAAATACTACAATGACATGATAGTACTTTAAGGATAATTGATCTTAGTTAAAATCTTACTATCAACACTCATTTTAGTAGCATAAAGTACATATATAAGTCTTAGGTAGGTAAAAAATTGCTTCCACAACTTATTTCATAATTTGTTATAAATTCCATATCATTCTCTTAAAAGAACATGTAACACTTCATATGGATTAGGTATTTTTGCATGTTTGGTTTTTAATCATTGAAATTCAAGAGGTTGGGTAAGTATTTATAACTAAATTCGATCATATCACACTAGTAACGTATAATGGAACATATAAACAAACTCCAAATTAGAAATTTGGATTGGTCAATATCGAGAGTTGGTAATATGTAGCAAAGTAGTCGCTAGTTTCAGGTGTTAGACGCAAAATAGTGGCAGAAGTGTGACCGTCTTGCGACTGTTTTGAAAAATGGTGATATATTCTCATTTTTAGTCGCTAAGTCTCAGGTGTTAGATGCAAAAGGGTGGCAAACGTATGACTGTTTTGTGACCGTTTGGTAGATGTGATCGATTATCTTGTTTAGTCGCAGAATGGTGGCAAAAGTACGACTGTTTTGTGACTGTTAGTAAAATGATGGAAAAAAAACACTCTACTTGACTCGAACCGAGAACCTGCTTTCAAGTATGGCAAGTATGTTATCAAATTGGCTGTTTAATTAATCGTTAAATGTTTACCAAAACTAGTAAATAAACATAACAAATTGGCTGTTTAATTCTATTTTTCAAAACACACATCATCAAGCCATTTAATTAAAATATATTACAAAACACACATTAAAATTTAGTCAATTATTTTACAAATGACTTATATTTATAATTATTCTTCATCTTCACCTTCTTCTTCATCTTCATCTTCGGATGTTGATGAATTACAATAAAATTCGTCTTCTCCTTCAGCATCTTCAATATCAAAATCGATAGGTTCATCTTGATGATTTCCGTCAACTAAGCTCTCAACTATAACTTCTTCAATCATGCTCGGAGGTGCCTCATCAACAGATTGTTGCAGTATAACCATATAATTTTCAGTAAACTTCCCTTGAACAACATTCCTTGGATTAACTTTGCAAATTGAAAGCCACGTTTTTCGAGGTCGTTTTGTGTTCGGGTATGAAAGATAACACACTTGATCAGCTTGAGACCCTGTACAAAGCCAAAAATTTGAAATAAAATAAGATCGTCTCTAGCAAATACTTGAAAATAGGATGAAAAATTACCTAAAATAAATGGTTCGTAATTTTGGTATCTCTTTGATTGTAGCACGTCTACAACGCCTCCATCTGAAATACGAATTCTTTTGCCAACCTTTGGGTCAAACCATTGACAGTAGAAAAGTGTGATCTTTAAGTTAACCAGTCCTGGATACTCGAGCTCGATTATCTTTTCCACGGTCCCATAAAAATCTTCTTCGTGAGATGCTTCAGAATAATTTTGTCCTCGAACACATACCCCATAATTCATTGTCTTTCTTGTGCGCCCATGATTCCGCGTGTGAAACATATATCCTCTAGTAAAATACATGGGCCATGACTTGACTTTGTTTTCAGGACCTTCCACTAGTTCATGAACCCATGGAGGAAAATTTTGATGACTTCTCGTTGCTTCCACCTAAAATGAAAATTATATAGATTAGTAAAGATATATATTCCAATCCATGAGTCGATTTAAAGTGAGATCGTTAGTATATACGACGTACGTATTGGCGAATCCATAAATGAAAATCTTCGTCTCTTTTAGAGGTGACCTCATCATCAGAGAGTTCTGGATATTCATCCCGAATTTGCGCGTCCAACATACTGTTTTTCGACATGTAAAAAATATTCTCATTAGTCGATTAATAGAGAGAATGCTCTTAAAACTAATATTATTACTTGGTAAAAATGTACGTATACCTTTCAAACGGTCGAAAATAGTCACAATTACGCAAAACATATGCATGTGCGCATGTATAATCTTGCTCAGTTAACCAGAACTCACTGCTTTTGCCACTTGGACGACCGACTTGTGTGAATATGTCTGGTACCGGGACAAGATATACAGGAACTTCACCTTCATCATACCGACTTGTCCTGCGAACATAAGTATATATATTAATTCATAAAAATATTTGCTTTTATTAAAATAATTGTATTCTCATTATAATATAGTATGAAATACCTTCTTCTAATAGCTGTAGAAATATGCGATGCAAAATAGTGTTCCGAGAAGTATGATATCTCATCATTCATGTACGATTGAACGATTGAACCCGCTGGATATCTTGTTCTCCGCCTTGCCTTTCAAACGTTTAAAAAACCTTTCGAAAGGATACATCCATCTATATTGAACTGGACCGGCAAGCTCTGCTTCGTATGGTAGGTGTATAGGTAGGTGCTCCATAACATCAAAGAAAGAAGGTGAGAATATTTTTTCCAAGTTGCACAAAATCATGACAATATTCTCCTTCAAAAGTTGGATGCGACTTAGCTCCAATGATCGAGTACTTAAATCACGGAAAAATGCTCCAATGCCTACAATACAAATAAAATAAAATTAATAGTCATATTATTTTATATATAGAACAAACATATATTTATAAATTAAATATATTTACCTGATAATGCAAGATGTACGTTTCGCGGCAAGAGTTCTGCAAACACAAACGGAAGCAATCGTTCCATAAATACATGGCAGTCGTGACTTTTCATTCCCGAAAACTTGCCGGCATTGATATCTGCACAACTAGCTAAATCTGCTACATAGCATCTGGAAATCTGACCTCTGATTGACCCATTCAAGGAGATTTTTTTTTGCTTTCGCACTCAATCTCCAAATAGGAAATGGAGATCTCCCTCGATCATCAACATGCAATTCAGGCCGATCACAAAATCTGGAAACATCTATTCTTGACTTCACAGTGTCTTTTGATCTGTCTTTCACATTCATCACAGTGTACATGACGTTATCGAGAATATTTTTCTCAATATGCATCACTTCAAGATTGTGTCGTAGATTTAGATCGGTCCAGTAAGGTAGCTCCCACTGTATGATTTCTTTGTGCCAATTATGCCAATCTCCATACCCATCCACTTTATTTTCATGCCCATTTCCTCCGCAGTCAGATATCTTAGGCGGCTCGGCAGTCTTTATACGCTCATATAAGACTTGTTCACCAGTCACCGATTGAGGTGGATACTCGTTCACTGCATTTTTACCCTTCACAAAGTGCTTTTTGTCCTTCCGTAACGGATGGTTTAGAGGAAGAAATCTTCTGTGGCAATCAAACCAACATGTCTTCCGACCACCTGGCAACCAAAATGATTTTGTATCCTCCATACAAATTGGGCACGATATTCTTCCATGTGTAGTCCATCTCGATAACATGCCATATGCTGGGAAATCGCTAATAGTCCACAAAAGGACGGCTTTAAGTATGAAATTTTGATCACATGACACATCATATGCCTCAACTCCGTTATGCCATAAATCTTTCAACTCCTCGATCAGTGGTTGGAGGAAAACATCAAGACTGGCTCGTGGATGATTTGGTCCCGAATTCAAAATTGTAAGAAACAAATACTCACTGCTCATGCATATATCAGGAGGCAAGTTGTATGGAGTCAAGATCACGGGCCACAACGAATGATTTTTGGACATGCCAAAAGAATTGAAACTGTCAGTACATAATCCAAGATAAACATTTCGTGGTTCTTCTGCAAATGAGGGATGGAATTGCTGGAAATTCTTCCACTCAGCCGTATCTGATGGATGACACATTAATCCCGTTTCCGATTCATGCTCAGCATGCCATCTCATCGAAGCTGCAGTCTTTTGAGATTGATACATTCTCTTCAATCTGGCCCCAATCGGTAAATACCACATCTTACTATATGGTATTCTTGTTCTTCCTTCACTCTCCTTGTATCTTGGTTTTCCGCAGAACTTGCAATTCCCCAACTTCTCATCATCTTTCCTAAACAACATACAATTATCTATACATACATCATATGTATAGTACGACAATCCTAGCTTTCGCATCAAAGTCTCTGTCTCGTAGTAGGAACCGGTCGCCTGATTACCTTCTGGTAAATATTCTGTAAACAATTATGCCCATCCGTCCATGCAAGTTTCTGACAAGTTGTAGTCCACCTTATTGTTCATGAACCGAGCTGCTAACGATAATTGCGATTGACCTTCCCGACATCCATCGTAAAGTGGAGTGTTTGCGGCAGCTAGCATGTCATAAAATCGTTTTGCTTCTTGGGTGGGTTCTTCATGAACATGATCGTTTCCACTTTGATCATGTTCATTATATTCGTTATATGGTACAGAACCATGAAATGCATCATTAACCATCCCAGCATATACATTCTCCCCATCATTAGCCATCCCAGCATATACATTCTCCCCATCAAATCCTATTGGTTCATGCGTACCACTAGTATAATTGGTATTATCAGCATATTCATGATGACTACTAGTTCCCTCCTCAACAACATTATAATCTTCACCATGTTCATACCATACATAATAATTCGCCATAAACCCCCGACTATTTTCCATCTGCTTGGATTGTAGTCGTTTAGGTGTCGCATATCAATTACAAAATAGTCGCTCTTTTTTGCGACCAAATAAATAGTCACAACAAGGAGTCCCAAATTGCAGGTTTTCTTGTAGTGATACTCCAATATGCAATATGCTATGCAAATCGTACTAAGTGATGAAAAGAGTAGGAAAAAGACTATGAATGCAATGAAACAGAGAGGAAACTAAGCTTAATGCATAAGAAATGTATGCTAAAAAGAGGTAAAATACAGAGACATCAACTTCCCCAAACTTAGTTTTTGCTTGCCCTCAAGCAAACAAACAAAACTAAGTTGGAGAAGAGGTTTGAAGGTAGGGACTCAGAACCAAAACATGCATATAAAGTAAGTGAATTCAATGTCCAGGTTGCTAATTCTAGAATGCAAGGTTGACTAATCTCTATATAAAAACTTTAGCCATGTTCTTCACATCTCAACCCAACTTCTGCCTTAATCAATTCAAGCATTCACATCAGCACATTCCCTTTAACATTGATTAAGTGAGAACTGTGGATCATACAATGCAATGGATATGAACTCATTTGGCTTAAGGGTAGAGGTCTAGAGACAAAGATGGTCCCTTAAAGATCTGGTTTAAATCGTAACAAGGATCCCTCAAGAATGATTGAGCCTTAGTAGAATGCTAAAGGTGAGATCCAAGCGATGCATACAAGGATAAGACCCCATCTACCTAGAATGTAATCAATATTAACCCAAATGGAGGTCCTATTTCTAATCCCAGAACATGAACTTAACTCTACCCTTTTGCATTCAAAGTATTTCCAGACTCTACTCGAATCATTCCTTTCTTTCTTTGCTTTCTATCCTAGGAGAAGCTTTTCTTTTTCTTTGATTTATCTAGCGGATTGGGATTTCTTTAACAACTAGGGTTTTCTTTTCTTTCTTCTTATAACACAAGGCTTTTTGCCCTTTCTCTTTAAGCTATTACAAAACCCTTTTCTTTACTTTAACATTCCCAAATCCTTTACCAGACTTTTTCTTACTTTAGCTACTTCTCCTAAGGACTATTTTCCCTTTTCTTTTCTTTCAATGATGAACACAACATTATCTTTCTTTTAAGAACATCTCATACCCAGAATTAAGCACCCACCTAGTCCTATCTAGTCAAGATAGCGTGAACTAGAACTACATGAGATACTATCCTTGTCGGTACAAACCTAACACTTTCTACCAATCTCAATCAAAATAAGACCTTACAGTCACACACAAATGATAAATGGCTTGAAAGAAGGTTAAGGCTTAGGGTAGGGAATAACTGCTCCAAAGATGGGAGTCAGCTACTTATACTAGCAAGAGTGATCAAAAGGTAAAAGAAAGTCCAAGTATTTTAAGGTATCCATGAGTTCATAACACAATTCACATGTTGATAATTGCAAGTCAAAATTAAGGTTCAAATTGATAGGGAATGGCATCAGATCAAAGCGAGATTCGACTAAGAACAAGAAAATCAAGCTTTGAATTCAAAAGATGGTGCGGTCTTACTTCAAGTTCAATCAATTATGCATTAGAAAACTAACAACCTGGGCAGTGAATTTACTTAGTGAATATGCATATTTACAAGGTTATAATCATCATAATCCCCAATGCAAATACATGATGCAACAGTCCTAAGTGATTGCATACTAAACAATCCTACATGACAATGCAAACTACATGAACACTCTTTTTTTGTGAAATGCTTTTCAAAACATTTCAAATTTTTATGGTTTTTCTATGTCTTAGATGCAATGCAGACTATATGATGCAAAATTTGAAATAAGAATAAAACACACAACGTCAAATACTCCCTGAGCCCTCCCCCAAACATAAATTACACAATCTCTGTGTAATAAAAACACACAACGTCAAATACACACAACGTCAAATACTCAGGGCAAACAAAAAAAAAGCAAAATAAAATGTGGTATATACAATGATAAAGTGGAGTTGTTACCTGGATTAGGTGAAGAAAGCAAAGACATAGTCATCCATCCTCTCACTCGTGTAGCTCCATGGGACAGCCTTCGTCATTTGCTGGTCAGAGCTTGGCTCGACTGTTTGATCGAGTGGGGTAGACGGGCTTGCTTCACCGGCGTAGTTTTGCTTCTGTGGCTCTCTTGTACGTCTTTTCTTGTCTCTAGGCTCGAATGAGGTAGCTCTTGGGGGTTCTGTCGGGACATTGCGCCTTGGAGCGAGTCGAGTGGAGCCGCTTCTTCACAGAGAGCTTAACCCAGAAATAGGAGGGTTGGAAGGACCAGTAACTCGAGCATGTAAGTCTGTGACTTGGATCTTCATTTCTTTCAAAGTGCCAGTTAGCTCTTTCACTACATCCACCAGCTTTTTAATCTTCTTGTCTTGCCACTTGTTCCACCTCTGGAGTAGGCTTACGTTTTTGTTGGTCTCCTTTACACTCTTGGCTTGTTTTTGTGCCGAGGGTTCTCCGAAGTGGAACCATTCTGACTCATAAGCTTCTGAATCGTCTTCTTCTTCGCAATTTTGGTCAGGCTAAAGAGTCTCTTCTGGAGGCTGATAGAGGACGTTGGTGGGTGGACATAAATCAACGTTGATGCCCGTTCAGATTGTTGTATGATCTAGGGGTAGTGCCAATCAATAAGTTTTTCCAACTTCGTAAGTCTTTTTATATTGAAAAAAGTCCTTTCAAGCAATTTTACAATGGAAAAGGAAATTTTCTTAAAATTGTAAAATTCTTTGAAACAAAAGTCTATCATGCGTGAATCAAGCGTTTGTATGATTCTTTGTATAGAAAGAAATCATAAACAAAATAAGGGGCTTGTTGGTGGGTGGACATAAATCAACATTGATGCCCGTTCAGATTGTTGTATGATTTATACAAGGGAGAATCATCACGCTTTTTCTCCAACCTTTGCAAGAACAATAAACATATCTCGGGTAGAAGGGTGATGGGTCATTTGTTTAGTCATGGATTTATGCTAGATTATTATGTTTGGTATAAACATGGAGAAGAACTCAATATGGATATAGGACCGAGTTACATTGATAGGACGTATGTAAGTGGGAATCATGAAGTAGGGGGTAATGTAGTAGAAGATCCATATGTAGATATGGTGAATGATACATTTCGTTATAACGTGGGGGTTGATGATAACTATTATGAGGATGTTTGATAATAGACTTTTTTCGATCAATTATCCTAAAGCACTATCGTGTCGTTGTAGTACTATAGGTTTCAATCCAATCAAGTGTGATGCAAACAAATGAGATATGATCAGAAGTCGCTAAGTCAAGCCAAGCAGAATTTGGTTATTTTTCTGACAGTCCTAGTGATTGGTGTAGAAAGTAGTAAAAAGACACAAAAATGACTGATATACTCTATCACAAGGCTCACTGCCAGAAGGAGGATGTGATAGAGTAAAAGGGTCCAAAAACAGATAATTATCAAAACCCAATAGCAAGTAACAGAGAAGGTGAATGAAGCAGGTACGTAAACAAATAAATCAATTGGATAAGAAACTCCTAAGGATGGGGTAATCGAATAGTGTGGACTCCATAATCAATTCCGATGGTTAACAATTCTCAATGAAGCTATCCCTAGACAACAGGTTCAACAACAGATTTATTCACTCCCGTGCAATAAATCCTCAAGCAAAGCTAGCCCAGACTAATTCCCATTAACGGAATCTAACTATGCAGGCAATAAGAACCGACTGTTAAAGTCAACAACCGCCTAAACGACCAATCCCTTGGGATAGAGACGATTATCACTGGAATTAGTAGATCAAGCATTTCATCGAACACCTTCTGGGTGCGGGACTGCTTTGGATCGAATTCTAGTTGATCAGAAAGGAATAATGATATGTCTATATTTTACTTGTTTTGAGCATCCATTTAGCATCACTTTATCATCATTTCGTCATTGTTTCTACCATTCTTCATCATTTGTCATCACTTTGCATGATTAGGATAGTTTTGCATGCATGTTGGATATTTGAGTTGTTTTTAGGTGATTTGGAGCTGTTGGTGAGCAAATTGGAAGAAGTGGACCAGAACCCATCAGTATGCTCGACGACGAGGTCGAGCACCATCATCATGACCTTCCAAATGCACTTGACCACGACCAAGTCGAGCACCAAGTCGAGCACCAAGTAGATCACCAACTTGATCACCAACTCGAGCACCAACTCGAGCACCAAGTCGATCACCAAGTCAATCACCAAGTCGAGTACCCTCTCCTTCACCAACTCGACCTACCACTCGACCTCGTGGTCGAGTATCAGCTCCTTCACCAACTCGACCACGACTCCAGATCACGACTCGAGCACGCAGTCGAGTATCCTCCACCAACTTACTCGACCAAGCACTCGACTGCACGCTTCAAAGGCTTCTCAGATCCCAACTCAACCAGACACTGAGCATAAGGAAGAGAAGAAGATGAAGCGGGACTCGAGTGCATACTCGAACTAGTCACTCGATCGCATCACGACCAGATCAAGAAACCGCAAAGGAGCCAGCTTTGCTCAACCTCTTCACTCGATTGCACGAAGCCGAATGTCTCCGTAAACCGCCTTAATACTTTGTCGTCTTGTGATTTAGGGTTTCCTAGGATTTACTATCAATAGGTTATTTCTCTTAATTTTCAGACTAAGTTTTATTCTGGAGAACAATTAGTGCTTTCTTCATATTTGTAATCCAGATTTCTCTTATTCTATTCAGTATTTGCTTTTGATTTCTTCTACAAAGTTGTTCACCTTGTTAAGATCTTGCTAATATGAAGTTTTTATGCATTTCTGGGTTTGTGTTCTTGGTTATGAATTTTGAGTAGTGATTAGGGTTCTTGAGGATGGGTTAGGGTAGTTTAGAATCCTTGATCTGCTAGGTGGTTGAGTTTGATTGGTAGATCCCTTCTGGATTAGTTGTTCTTAATGCTAATTGCTTTCTGATCAACTGGAATCTGAGCCCAGACATTTCCGCACCCAAAAGGTATTCGATGAAATGTCTGAACCACTAATTCCAGAGATTCGTGGCTCTATACCAAGGTATTGGTTACAGGGAGCGTTTTGGGTTAGACTTGTTGTTTCGTAATGCCTGTTAAGTTAGCTCTCGTCAATGGTGATTGAGTCTGGGACTAGCTTTGCTTGAGGATCTCTGTTGCGGTAGCACTTTGATTTGGTTATTGAACTTGTTGTCTAGGGATAGTTTGTTGAGCATGTTAACCACCTGTTAGATTAAGGAGACTTCAATACTCGATTACCCCATCCTCGGGAATTTCTCTTCCAATTGATTTCTTTGTTTACATCGCTTTTGATTGCTTGATCTCGTTACTTGTTGCTTAGTTTTCGCATTTTTACTTATTTCACTTGAAGTACTCGACCACACCGAGCGGTTTGGAAACGGACTATGCAGTCGAGTACATTTGTTGCAGTTTCTGTTTGGTACTCGACCTGGCACTCGACCACATCCAGTGCTTGGCATCAAGCTGTGTGATCAAAATCCTACAAGTGGAAATCTACAAGTGGAAATCTACCAAGAAATCGACGGGTTGGGCTTCATCACATTCACAGTGCATGGGCAGGACTACATGCTGACAATCCAACGGTTGGAAGGACTGTTTGCATTCCCCAATGGAACGGGAACCAAACAGAGGTTTGATAGAAGCGAGTTGAAGAATCTATGGCTCACCATTGGCAGCACCTCAGCGCTTAACTCTTCGAGATCAAAGAGTAATTAAATACGCAGCCCCGTCATCAGGTACTTCCAACGCTTAGTAGCTCATGTTCTTTACTCCAGAGAAGCTACAGGGACGGTCACCAACACTGATATGGAGATGATCTCCATGGCTCTCAAAGGCACTCTCCATCGGGCCAAGAACAATCAGATTCTGCACGGCGATACCAATGACACACCTCTTGTTATTCTCTTGTTGCTCCACCTGTGTGGTTACAAGCAATGGGCTGTCTCCAATAATAACAAGAGAGCACGAGGTTCTCTCTGCATAGGAGGTGTGGTGACACCAATTCTGATTGCATGTGGAGTCCCCATCGTCTCCAAGGGACATGAAGCAAAGTGGATGGATATTTACCACCTACATCGCATTGAATTCCTGGAGCGTGCGATGGTTGGCGACATGTATAGATACCGCTTTGAGCATCCCACAACCAAGAGAGCCAACATCCTTCTCCCCCGCCCTGAGCTCACACGCATCATAGAGGGAGACAACATAGACTTTGAGCCTTCAGTCGACGACCTGTATGTCGAGAGGGCTCAGCCAATGCATGAGGATGTCCCTGCAGAAGAAGAAGCTACAAATGATGAGATTGTTGACATGGAGGAAGACTGGGAAGAGCCATATGATACCAGTATGTATCATTTCAGTGAGCATGTGGCTCCAGCAAGAGAGAGTAAGAGCTTGAGTGAAGCTCACAGAAACAAGAGCCTGTTGCAGAAGTGGTGCAAAAAGCAGGACAGGTTCATCACCAAATGTATAAAGGGTATGAAGTCTCTGAAAGCCATAGTTAGCTGCTCCTCTTCCAGCACAGCAGTGCAACAGGGACAGCCTCCTCAGGACATGCCTTCACAAAGATACAATGAGCCTGAGCCGAGTCAGTACAGGCCTGAGCCTAGTGAGCATGATGTCTCACACATCACTGCGAGGCATTCATCACATGAGCCTCGGGATCACAAGAGAAGGAAGAAAGCTATGCTCGCTCGCTCCAGTAGGAAATCACGCCTTCTCAACGCTAGAAGGTCACTCGACCGCGGTGCTGGCCGCAATAGGAGAAGAGAGGTCGAGTACCAACAAGAAGAGGGCGCTGAGCAACAACAGGATGACTCTTCTAGAGCTTGGCACGAGTCACAGGCAGGGATTGACGATCACCTGCGCTCTTACTTCAACTGAGGTAAGCACTACCATTCACCATTGTCAAATACCATCTTCTGTTTATTTTGTTTCTGCGTTGTTTTTGTCCTGAGTACTCTCTTCCAAGTTTGATCACACAGAGGACTGTGTGATTCGAGTTTGGGGGAGGGCTCAGGAAGTATCTGATGTGTTTGCTTTGTTCTTGTTTTCAAATTTTTCTTGCATTGTACATATTGTCTGCATTCATCTATGTTATTGAAAAAACCCTAAAAATTTGAAAAATTTCTGAAAATGATTTCACAAAAATAGAGTGTTCATGTAGTTGCATTTTCATTTTAAGATTGAGTCTAGAAAGTTTCATATAGGATTGCTGCATTTGCATAGGGGATGATGATGAGATAACCTTGTAAGCATGCTCATTTACTGAATGAATTCAATGCCCTCGTTATTAGTTGTTTAATGCATGTGATAGAACTTGAATTAAGACTGCACCATATTTGGAATTCACAACTTGACTCTCTTGTTTTAATTGAAGCACGCTTGATGTGATTCTTTTCCCTATCTATTAGAACCTGAACTTGACTTGTAATTATCATGTCTTTGCATTGTTGTTGAACTTGTGGCTACCAATACACATACTTGGATTTTCTTTCACCTTCTACCACTCTTGCTAATCCAAGTAGCTGATTCCCATCATTGGAACAGTTTCCCCCACCCTGAACCTAACCTTTCTTTCAAGCCCTGAATAAATTTGTGTGTGTGTGAGGCCTATTTCCGGATTGAGCTTGGTAGAAAGTGTTAGGTATGAACCGACAAGAATGGTATCCCATGTAGTTCTAGTCCACGCTTTTTGGGCTAGATAGGACTAGGTGGGAGTTTTACTTTGGGTTTTGGAATGTGTTTGGAAAGAAAATGAGAAAGAAAGACAAGTGTTATTGTTCTTAGGAGATGGAAGTGAAACAGAAAAGAATATCTTGTTAGTCTAGTAAAGGATTTGGGAAGCTTGAAAATAAAAGAAGTTAGGCTCTGAGCAAAGTAAAAAGAAAGGCAAAAGTCTAGAGTTGTCTTAAGTCATGAGATGAAAAGAAGAGCCTTAGTTGTTAAAGAAAGTCCCAATCCGCTAGAAACTCTAAAAGAAAACCTCTCCTTAGAACAAAACCAAAAAGAAAGAATGGGTTGATCCAAAAGTTTATTGAAACATGCCTTGAGTGCAAAGGGTAGAATTAGGATCATTTTTGGGGTTTAGAGACAGGACCATCTATGGAGTTTGATATACTTATGGTTATTTGGGTAGATGGGGTCTGTTCTTGTATGCGTAGGTTGGTTCTAACCTTTGGCATTCTACTAAAAGCTCTGTCCATTCATGAGAGTTCCCTGTTACTGTGAAAAAGTCTGAAACCATTTGCAAAGGAACCATCTTTGTTTCTCAGCCTTGTCCTTTAAACCAAATGAGTTCTTCAACAATGTTTTGCTTGATTCATGGTTTGAGCTTAATCAATGTTAAAGGGAATTGATGATCTGAAGGTGTGTGTAGATTGGAACAAATGTTAGGTTGTCTTGTGATGAATATGGCTAAAGTTTTTAAGTAGAGTTTGGTCTCTAAGCATTCCACAATTAGTAACTTGGACATTGAGTTCATTTGCTTTGTCTGCATGCTTTGGTTCTGAGTCCCCGCTTTCCAACCTCTCCTCCAGCTTGTTCTTAATTGTTTGCTTGAGGGCAAGCAAAGACTAAGTTTGGGGGAGTTGATATGTCTATATTTTACTTGTTTTGAGCATCCATTTAGCATCACTTTATCATCATTTCGTCATTGTTTCATACCATTCTTCATCATTTGTCATCACTTTGCATGATTAGGATAGTTTTGCATGCATGTTGCATATTTGAGTTGTTTTCAGGTGATTTGGAGCTGTTGGTGAGCAAATTGGAAGAAGTGGACCAGAACCCATCAGTATGCTCGACCACGAGGTCGAGCACCATCATCATGACCTTCCAAATGCACTCGACCACGACCAAGTCGAGCACCAAGTCGAGCACCAAGTCGATCACCAACTCGATCACCAACTCGAGCACCAACTCGAGCACCAAGTCGATCACCAAGTCGATCACCAAGTCGAGTAGAGGTGTCAAACGGGCCGGCCCGCTAGGACCGCGGACAAAAATAATATGTCCAGGCCCGCCCCGCTAAGCCCAACGGGTTAGCGGGCCGGCCCGCGGGCTTAGTTTTAAATAATTTAAAAATAATTAAAAAAATAAAATTAATTTTTAAAATTTAAAATTAACAATTTTTCAATAAAAAATACTTTAGAATTGATTTTTTTTTGTAAATCTTATAATTTTATACATTAAATTTCGTTATATGTTCATATATTTCACATATATATTTTTAGAATTATGTAAAAATATTTATTTACACTACAGGAAATGAGGATATTGATAGCAGTACATAATAGCGTTTTTGATAGTTCTGCTATAGTTGAGTTTCAGAAAAAATTTCATAGCGTTTCTGAAAAAGCAAACGCTATAGTAGGATGACCGCGAAAATATTTCGTAATGGCGCCTAGCTTTTAGTTCTACGATAGCATAGAGACAATAAAAACGTTATCGTAGGGATAACCGGGAAAATGGAAATTTTATTGTCTCCAAAAATTTTCTAAGTAACAAAATAATAATGATAAAAAAATAATGAAAAGAAAGAATTAGAAGAGACATAGATTGATTAGGTTAAATTACTCGTGAAACACTTTCTCTACTCTCTTCTTTTTATTTCTTCTTCTCCGACTTGAGTTTTCCGGCGATGTGAGACGAGAAGCCGACAATTGTGATGGCCGATCATGAAAGAGATAGAGAGCTTTTGATTCCGGTCTCCTAACGCTTCATCTCTTCTTCTTCTCGCCGCCTTCGACTTCAAACCTCGAAACCCCAGAGTAAGTCTTCTCTTCTCTCTTCTCTTCTTCTCTTCTTCGTCTCCTTACTAAACTAATTCTTCTCGTTTCTTCGTCTTTACCTATTCTTCTTCTCCCTTCTTTCTTAGATCTGATTTTTTTTCTTTAGATCTGGTCGTTGCTAAATCTCCAAAACGAAAATAATTGAGAAAGACGTGGTGAGAGATGTTTTTGATTCTCGAATCTCCTCTGTCCGTTTCGTCTCTGTTGTTGTTTCCGAGATCTGTCGCCATCTTCACATCTTTGCTAGTGAATCTCACTCTATTCTGAATTCTTCTTAGTGTTTGAGATTTCAATTTAGATATTTCAACTATATGTCATAATTTATTTTTCTGCATTTGTTATTCTTATCAGATCCTTATGGTGTGGGATTAAGGTTTTCGGATTTGGTACAATCTTCATCCTCTCATGTATTTAGAAGCGAAGCCGAGAAGCACCTCAAACCAGAAGTTGTTGTCGTTGTTTCCAAGAAGATTTTCTCTAAAAAATAGGTTAGGATCTGAATCTTAATTATGAATTGAAATTTTTGGGTTGGTTCTTAATACCTATGTTCTTTGCTTCAGGAATTTGCTCAAATTCTAAAGAAGAATGAAGATTTTTGGAGACAAAGGAACTGGAAGAGAAATTCTAAGAGCTATTGACTACAACTTAAGCGATGAAGACGAATAGAGTCTAAAGAGGGTTTGGGAGAGAAGAGAAGGGTCTGGGTACATTAACGTAATCAGTATCTTGTCTTCTTAAACTGTAATTTGACAACTTAATTGAATTGTATATATTATTATCGTTAGAGAATTGTTTTTGTTAATTATTATTATCACAAATTATTGATTATTTTTTTCCTTTATAGAGTAAAATCGGAGTTTTAGGAATTCAAAATCAAAATTTATAGCAAACCAAAAAAATGCTACAATATAAGTATCAATTATGACGTAAAATAAAATAAATAATAACATAAATGCAATGCTATTGTAAACAATACAATTGCATATATTAAAACGCTATATTAAAAAAATACTACAATAGCATAACGTAAAACCGCTATGAAAGGTCTTTGACTTATTGTCGCGGTCGATGATATAGCGTTTCTAAATACGCTACGCTTGCGATAAATAGCGTTTTTTGGACGTTATCAATGCTTGATTTTCCTGTCGTGTTATTTATATTAATTATTTATTTTTATTAAATATTTGTAGTCCGCGGGCCGGCCCGCAAATCCGCGGATAAAACCCGCAAAAACCCGCAATCTCCCTGGGCTTGTCCGCGAGGCCCGCTATTTTATGGGCATGAAAAATGATGTCCAAGCCCGCCCCGCTGTGGGCTACTTGGACAAAGCCCGCGGGCTATCGGCCCGCTTGACACCTCTAAAGTCGAGTATCCTCTCCTTCACCAACTCGACCTACCACTCGACCTCGTGGTCGAGTACCAGCTCCTTCACCAACTCGACCACGACTCCAGATCACGACTCGAGCACGCAGTCGAGTATCCTCCACCAACTTACTCGACCAAGCACTCGACTGCACGCTTCAGAGGCTTCTCAGATCCCAACTCAACCAGACACTGAGCATAAGGAAGAGAAGAAGATGAAGCGGGACTCGAGTGCATACTCGACCTAGTCACTCGATCGCATCACGACCAGATCAAGAAGCCGCAAAAGAGCCAGCTTTGCTCGACCTCATCACTCGATTGCACGAAGCCGAATGTCTCCGTAAACCGCCTTAATACTTTGTCGTCTTGTGATTTAGGGTTTCCTAGGATTTACTATAAATAGGTTGTTTCAGACTAAGTTTTATTCTGGAGAACAATTAGTGCTTTCTTCATATTTGTAATCCAGATTTCTCTTAATCTATTGAGTATTTGCTTTTGATTTCTTCTACAAAGTTGTTCATCTTGTTGAGATCTTGCTAATATGAAGTTTTTATGCATTTCTGGGTTTGTGTTCTTGGTTATGAATTTTGAGTAGTGATTAGGGTTCTTGAGGATGGGTTAGGGTAGTTTAGAATCCTTGATCTGCTAGGTGGTTGACTTTGATTGGTAGATCCCTTCTGGATTAGTTGTTCTTAATGTTGATTGCTTTCTGATCAACTGGAATCTGAGCCCAGACATTTCCGCACCCAAAAGGTGTTCGATGAAATGTCTGAACCACTAATTCCAGAGATTCGTGGCTCTGTACCAAGGTATTGGTTACAGGGAGCGTTTTGGCTTAGACTTGTTGTTTCGTAATGCCTGTTAAGTTAGCTCTCGTCAATGGTGATTGAGTATGGGACTAGCTTTGCTTGAGGATCTCTGTTGCGGTAGCACTTTGATTTGGTTATTGAACTTGTTGTCTAGGGATAGTTTGTTGAGCATGTTAACCACCTGTTATATTAAGGAGACTTCACTACTCGATTACCCCATCCTCGGGAATTTCTCTTCCAATTGATTTCTTTGTTTACATCGCTTTTGATTGCTTGATCTCGTTACTTGTTGCTTAGTTTTCGCATTTTTACTTATTTCACTTGAAGTACTCGACCACACCGAGCGGTTTGGAAACGGACTATGCAGTCGAGTACATTTGTTGCAGTTTCTGTTTGGTACTCGACCTGGCACTCGACCACATCCAGTGCTTGGCATCAAGCTGTGTGATCGAGTGTGTTATCTGTTTCTGTTAGAATTACTGTTTTCGGTATGATCACTGGAACTGTTAACAACATTATAACCTATTATTGCTTGGCTTGACTCTGTGAAATCTGATTGCATCTTTATTGCTAGCATCACACCCATTTGGATTGACACCTTAAATACCGCAATGACATGATAGTACTTTAAGGATAATTGATCTTAGTTAAAATCCTACTATCAAATAAGCAGTAAACACAACTAATCCAGAAGGGATTCAATATAACTACACTTAACCATCAGAATCGACTAAGGGTCTCACATCTACTCTATCCCATCTTCAGAAATCCTAGTCACTACTCAGACAACATGCTCAAAGACATAGAAATGATTGATGATTGCATAACTTCAAAGATTAAAGGAATATCAAACAGAAATGAACAAGGGAATGAAAGCAAAATCTTAAATACTTAGAAGAAATCGAAAATACAAAGTTTCAAGCAAAAGCGGCTACTGAATTCAGAAAAACGATACTAGGTTACGAGTCTAAAACATGAATGACTCAGGGGAAACCCTTAGAGACTTATTTATACAAAAACGACAAAGATAAGTAAGTGGGCTTCGAGTCTGCTTAACAGGCCCATGGAACGTGGAGATCGAGTATATGGGCTCAAAGTGGGCTTCATGGTCGAGCGTGAATCGAAGCCGCGATCAAGTGGTTCCTTCTCTCCTCTTCTCTTTCCTATGCTCAGGTTGTCTGGTTTAGTGCGGATTGATCAGAGGGTCAAGGTGGTGATCGAGTAGAATGGTTGATGGCATGATCTGGACTGCTTCTTCTCTCCTATGATCGAGTATAAGGGTAGTCTGTCAGGATGGACTGCCTTCTCTTCCTTGTGATCGAGTATAAGGGTAGTCTGTCAGGATGGACTGCCCTGTGATCGAGTATAAGGGTAGACTGGATGGCCTGCTGAGCTGACTGCTTCCCTCTTTGCTAGTGGTGATCGAGTAGAACAGTCTTGATGGTCTGCTGAGCTGACTGCTTCCCTCTCTGCTACTGGTGATCGAGTAGAATAGTCCAAAGGTGATTTTCAGCTCTGTTTTTCCTCTTTCTGAACACCAATAGCCCTGAAGCACCTGAAACAACTCTAGAATGCAAAATGCATGCAAGATTAATGCTAGACACACTTAAATATGCAAAATGTGCAAAATGATGATGAATGCTATGAAAGATGAATGAAACTAAACTCAAAATAGTGATAAATGGATGTGTAAAACATGTAAATTATAGACATATCAACTCCCCCAAACTTAGTCTTTGCTGGCCTTCAAGCAAACAAGTAAATATAAGATGAAGGAGAGGTTTGAAGGTGGGGATTCAGAACCAAAGCATCAGATAAAACAGATAAAATCAAGGTCCAAGTTGGTAGTTCTAGGATGCGATATGATCGATCTCTACTCAAAAACGTTATCCATGCCTTGTTATAATTCAATCCTACTCTTATACTCGATCTACACATGCTTTCAAATCGACCAATCCCTTCAACATTCATTAATTTCAGAACGTGAATCAAGCAATGCACCATCAATGAACTCATTTGGCTTAAGGTGAAGGTTAGGAGACAAAGACAGTCCCTTTTAGGTGGTTCAAGTTTAGTAACAGGGGACTCTCAAAAGAAATGGACTGAGCTTTAGGAGAATGCTAAAGGTAAGACCCAACCTATGCATACAAGAATAGTATCTCATCTACCCAATAACATAAACCGTGTATACACCAGCAGATGGTACTACCCTCAAGTACAGAAGTTGATCCTAGTTCTACCCTTTGCACTCAAGATATTTTTTTTTTCCAGTCATTCTTTTCTTGGATCAAGCAACTCTTTCTTTTCTCTGAGTCTGTTCTAAAGAGAAGTTTTCTTTTACTTTAATGGGTCTAGTGGATTTGGTTTTCTTTGACAACTAAGGCTCTTGTTATCTTCTTATGATAAAGACTTCTCTAGACTTTTGTTTTCTTTTATTACAGAGCCTATCTATTCGACTATTTAATTCCCCAAAATCCATTACTAGACTAACTTGTTTTTCAACTTCCTTCTCCTAAAAGCATCAACCTTTTCCTTCTTTTACTCATATACTCGATCCCCACCCAAAAATAGACTCCCACCTAGTCCTATCTAGTCCAGAAAACATGGACTAGAACTACATGAGACACTACTCTTGTCGGTTCAAACCTAACACTTTCTACCAAGCTCAATCCTGAAACAGGCCTCACAATCACACAAGAGATATAACAGGGCTTAAAAGAAAGGTTTGGTTAAGGTCTAGGGAAACTGCTCCTATGGTGGAAGCAGCTACTTGGGTTAGCAAGGATGGTGAAAAGTTGAAAGAAAACCCAAGTATGTATATGGTATCCATGAGTTCAAATTTGATGCTAAGACATGATAATTGTAAATCAGATTCAGGTTCAAATTGATAGGGAATGATATCAAATCATGACAGTGTGATCGAGTAGAGCATTCAAGACATGGTGCAGTTTTACTTCAATTTCATTGACTACGCATCAGACAACTAGAAACGAGGGCATTGAGTCTATCTATTGAACCAACATGCTTACAAGGCTATCTCATCATAATCCCCTATGCATATGCAACAATCCTATATGAAAATATACTAGACTCGATCCTAAATGTGATGCAACTAAATGAACACTCTGTTTTTGTGGAATACATTTTCAGAAATTTTTCAAATTTTTATGGTTTTTTCTGTGCCTTAAATGAATGCAGACTCAAGAGTATATACAATGCAAAAATTTGAAAACAAGACTCAAAGAAAACATGTTAAATACGTCTTGAATCCTCCCCCAAACTTAAACTACACAGTCCCTTGTGTAGTAAAAATCTAAAGGAGATTTCAAGAGAGACACTACAAAACAAAAACAGAAAATGGTATTTACAATGATGGTTGGGTGTGGTACCTCAGTTGAAGGTCTTGGAGATGTAGTCGTCCATCTCCTCTCTGGTGTATTCCCATGGAATGTTGGGACCTTGTTGTTGCTCTTCCTCCTCTGGTGCAGGGTACTCGATCACAGGGTCCTTGGTAGAGTAACATTTTGAATTTTTACTCTATCTCCAGATTGTTTCTCCATTCCTGAGAACCACAAACACAACCAAAACAAATCAAAAATAACAAGAAAGGAAAAATTTATGTACAGAGAGAGTCATAGGACTTCCTCCCAAGTGAGCTTGTTTTAAGTCTCTAGCTTGACTCCTCACACTTATTACGCAGAGAAAGTGTGACAGAGAAAGTGTAAAAAGTCTTCTTCTTCACTGAGCTTATCATCATACTCAGCAGTTGAGTACTCAATTCCTCTTTCCTCAAAGTAGGCTGCTTCCTCTTCTGGTAGATAGTCTTTCTCTACTGACCATTCCGGAGTAAGCATCCTTCTTGAAGCAATGTGAATGTTGTGCTGAGGTTGAACTTCCCTTTGAAATCGACTCAGTGTGTCTCTAAGCTCCTTGACAGTGTAGGCCAGCTTCTGTATGGTTCTCTCTTGGAGATCAGAATTTCTTTTGAGTTCTAGCCAATCGGGTGCTAAGAGTGGACTCAATTTAGTAATTGAACTTGAAAGCTTAGTTTGAGCTAGGGTTGGTTCCTTTACTCTTGTAGTCTTAAATGCTTCTCCTGAGACCGCTCTCTGGATCTCAAAAGTCTTTCCCTCAATTGTCGATCTTCTCGGAGTGTTATTGATGTCAAACTGCAGCTTGATATGCCTCCCAAGGTTGAGATCAATTCTCCCATTTCTGATATCTATCATCGCTCCTACTGAAGCTAAGAAAGTTCTTCCTAGAATTAGAGGATCCTTAGATTCCTCATCCATCTCTAGCACCACAAAGTCGGTAGGTACTTCTACTTCGTTGATCATTACAGGCAGATCCTCTAACAGGCCAAAAGGTCTTCTTGAACTCCTGTCACCAAGAATCAAGGTCAGGACACAGGATCGAATTCCAGTTGATCAGAAAGAAATAAGCAGTAAACACAACTAATCCAGAAGGGATTCAATAAAACTACACTTAACCATCAGAATCGACTAACGGTCTCACATCTACTCTATCCCATCCTCAGAAATCCTAGTCACTACTCAGACAACATGCTCAAAGACATAGAAACGATTGATGATTGTATAACTTCAAAGATTAAAGGAATATAAAACAGAAATGAACAAGGGAATGAAAGCAAAATCTTAAATACTTAGAAGAAATCGAAAATACAAAGTTTCAAGCAAAAGCGGCTACTGAATTCAGAAAAACGATACTAGGTTACGAGTCTAAAAACGTGAATGACTCAGGGGAAACCCTTAGAGACTTATTTATACAAAAACGACAAAGATAAGTAAGTGGGTTTCGAGTCCGCTTAACAGGCCCATGGAACGTGGAGATCGAGTATATGGGCTCAAAGTGGGCTTCATGGTCGAGCGTGAATCGAAGCCGCGATCAAGTGGTTCCTTCTCTCCTCTTCTCTTTCCTATGCTCAGGTTGTCTGGTTGAGTGCGGATTGATCAGAGGGTCAAGGTGGTGATCGAGTAGAATGGTTGATGGCATGATCTGGACTGCTTCTTCTCTCCTGTGATCGAGTATAAGGGTAGTCTGTCAGGATGGACTGCCTTCTCTTCCCTGTGATCGAGTATAAGGGTAGTCTGTCAGGATGGACTGCCCTGTGATCGAGTATAAGGGTAGACTGGATGGCCTGCTGAGCTGACTGCTTCCCTCTCTGCTAGTGGTGATCGAGTAGAACAGTCCTGATGGTCTGCTGAGCTGACTGCTTCCCTCTCTGCTACTGGTGATCGAGTAGAATGGTCCCAATGTGATTTTCAGCTCTGTTTTTCCTCTTTCTGAACACCAATAGCCCTGAAGCACCTGAAACAACTCTAGAATGCAAAATGCATGCAAGACTAATGCTAGACACACTTAAACATGCGAAATGTGCAAAATGATGATGAATGCTATATGAAAGATGAATGAAACTAGACTCAAAATGGTCATAAATGGATGTGTAAAACATGCAAATTATAGACATATCAATGTTAGTTATCAGAATGTGGAAGAACCGGTACTAAACCATTCGAAGAAATTCTACGACTTGTTTGAAGGTGCAAAAAATCCATTATATGATGGTTGTCGTGAAGGCCAGTCGCAGTTATCGTTAGCTGCTCGAGTCATGCAAAACAAAGCGGATCATAATATGAGTGAAAAATGTGTGGATTCGGTTTGCCAAATGTTGACAGATTTTTTACCAGAAGGAAACCAGGCAACCGGTTCGCATTACCATACCGAGAAATTGATGCGCAATTTAGGTCTTCCTTATAATACAATTGATGTTTGTATGAACAATTGTATGCTTTTCTGGAAAGAAAATGAAAAAGAAGATCAATGTCGGTTTTGTGGTGCACAAAGATGGAAGCCTAAGGATGACCGTCGAAGAACCAAAGTACCATATAGTCGTATGTGGTATCTACCTATTGGTGACCGATTGAAGAGAATGTATCAAAGCCACAATTTTTACAAGCATTGAGGTTCATAAACACTACAAAAACACATCAAAAATAACAAGAAATAAAGCAATATTTACAAGAAAAATTTACTCAGATGTTATAGAAAAGTATGATTATTATTAGAATATCATAAATCTTTTAAAAATTACTCATATGTTTTGAGCATTTGTTTAATTATAGTTAACACCCTTCATTAGTTTTTTTTTTAGTTAATAATTTTTAATTTGTTTTTAATTAAAAATAATAAATAAAAATTTGATTATCCATGTCATTAATCCACATCACCAATTTCACGCTCCTCAAACTTATTTTATTTCTCCTCTTATCTTTTTTTGTCTCCAAATCCAAGAAAAGCTTTTAGATCAAATAATCTGCAACTAACTTGGGTACAACATTGACAGAGATCTTCAAATTCCAGGAATGCGCTGGATCTTCCTAGACCTCACAGCCACAACACTTGCCATTGGGTCCCAAATCAAAAGCTTCGTCAGATCTACTCGCAACCTCGCTCACGAAAAAAGTCATCAAAACTCAAAACCCAAATCAAAGGGATCTATGGAATTCTACATGATTCGTTACACGTTTGAGTTGAAATTAAGAATAGCTACTCTTTTACTTTGATTTTACATGTCTCTCGTTTAATCTTCCTCTCAATCGATCTATTTGGAGATATTTCTACTTCTATCTATGTTTTGATTCATACGGTTTAGTCTTCCTCCTTTGTATCCCTCAAACATATTTTTACGTTTCTTAATTTGATTGTTATTATTTGACCAATAAATTTCATATTGTCTTCTCCATAAAAATGTTGCTTTCCGATCTGTATTATAAATCAGCCGTAACATATAATATACACAACCTTTCGTCTTCGCTGAATGATAACTCAGTCTTGACATGTAATTTACCAAACCTTTCGTCTTCCCTGAAGCATATAACTCAGCCGTAACACATAATTTACACCCATCTTTCGTCTTCCTTGGAGAATATAACTTAGCCGTGACATGTAAATTTACCGAACCTTTCGTCTTCCCTTAAACATATAACTCAGCCGTAATGTAATTTTACCAAACCTTTCGTCTTCCCTGGAACATATAACTCAGCCGTGACATGTAAATTGACCAAACCTTTCGTCTTTCTTTAAGCATGTAACTCAGCCGTAATGTAATTTTACCAAACCTTTCGTCTTCCCTGGAACATATAACTCAGGCGTGACATGTAAATTGACCGAATCTTTCGTCTTCCCTTAAGCATATAACTCAGCCGTGACATGTAAATTTGCCGCGAAACAATAAGAGACGCAACATTTCGTCTTAACTTTATCATCGACCACCAACTTCACAAGTTTTTCGTGCGCTGTTTCCGCATCTATCTGCAGAACTCTACACCCTCTTTCATCGTTGTTAAATACGTATTTGTGTTTCTATACCCAATTACCGGAAACAACAATTACCGGAAACAACAATTACCGGAACCGGATCAACCATATCGGGAGAAGGATTAAAGAAATTGAAGAAGAATGAGGAAGACGATGAGGAATTGGAAGTTCCGGTGATGTGAAAAACTCAGGTGAAGAAGACGAGTTGAAAAAATTTGGCCCTATTTTTTTGTCCTTTGATGATGATGACATGGAATGATGACATGTAATGTTGCATCCACGTCATTTTTTAATTGATGAAGTGGCAACTAAGCCACCAAACGAAAATGTAAATCAGCCTAATTAAACCAGCCATCAAACAAAACTTTAACTCAGTCGCAACATGAATACTATTACAGTAATTAAAAAACGAAAAAACGGCAGCCAAATTCAGCCGTTTAATGTCGTAACTCAACCAAAAATCTTTAACTCAGGCGTAACGTTTAATAAGTCAGCCGTCATTGCATGGTATTCTAGTAATTAATCTTTCGCAACTAAGTCAGCCGTAATAAGGCCAAATTTTCCGTTAATCCAGCTCATTACGGCTGATTTATGACACTCGAACATAAATCAGCTGTAAGTCATCCCGTAACTAAGCCGTCTTTGATAACTCAGCCAGCCGGAGAAAGTTAAGTCAGCCGTGTCGAGCAATAACTCAGCCAAAAATTTGACAAATCAACCATCGGGTGAAAACTCAGCTGTAACTTAGGCTGGGTTATGCTCGAAAGTCAGCCATTTTCTCATAACTCAGACAGATTTTAGTAAGTCAACCGTTTGCTCATAACTAAGCCATTTTTCTTAAATCAGCCGCAACATACCGTAACTCAGCCGTCACTGCCTCTGTATCGCTTTACGGCTGAGTTCATTAATACACGTTGTTGGAGTCGGATCCCACACATTTTTGGTAGGATCCACTTGGATTTGTCCACGTCATTACTACATAATAATCCTCTCGGAAATCAAGATATTTTATTGAACTTGACCAGCATGGAGTTCGCTCTTATTCAACATACAGGCCGCATAGAGAAAAGCCGAAGCGAGGAGAATATTGTTCGAGGCTCGCAGTAGCATCAAAGCGCGGGAGTTCGGAGTCAACAAGAAAGAGTTCGGAAAGCCCATGTGAAGCCCAAGATAGTTCAAATTCGAGCCGTTTCGGTCAAAATTGTAACTTACATGATTAATGCGGATCAATATAATCATGTAGAGTGAATGACCGCATTAATCATGCTTTCTCTATCAAAACAACCTCGAACGCATGTGTTTGGGGGAGATTTCTCATAGATTATTACACACTACTACTAAGCAATACAACATACTTTCTCTCTTTCAAAAGGCTTTTTGCACTTCGTTCTGGTCAAGTTTCTTTACTTTCTTTTTTTGGTTAATTTCCCTTTCGAATTCTCATATTCTTTTGTTGATTTTAAGAGTTTTTCTCCACTGAAATACTTAAAGATAATCAAGTGTGAATCCTACATCCACATTTTGGCCCCGCCTGTGGGGATCTACCACAAAACTCTTTAATCTCAAAATCCTTCTTTCCGAACCAAGAAACTATGGCTGAGCAGCAAGCATTGAGCGATGCAATTGCTTTGCTTAATCAGACAACCACCTATCTGACCAGTCAGATGGGAACACTTGTTGATGCCAACACCACTTTTAGTGAAAAGTTGAACTCAATCGAGCAAACCTCGACGAGTATTCAAACCACCCAAACAAATTTGTGAAACGCGTAGAACGTTATTTCAAGCCGTTTAGATACTTTGCCTTCTGTGCGGGCAACAACACATTAGCATAGGCTAGTGCTAGCAATCAGGCAGCCGCAGGGGATGGAACTAACCCAACCGGAGAAGGAATTTCCCAGGTTCAGGAAGACCCTGTTTTTGACGACGGATTCCTTATGGAAAGTCCCGATGTCACCTTTTCAGATGATTTCATCAAAGTTCGACAAGAGCTTGACGAAATGAAGTCGAAGTTTCATTAGGCGACCAGTTCGGCGCCTGAGATCGATCGAGTAATCGAAGAAACTCGGCGAACACCTTTCACCTCGAGAATCTCGAACCTTCGGATCAAGGATTCTCGAAATATTAAATTACCGACTTATGATGGTAAAGGAGATCCTAAAAATCACCTCGCCGCTTTTCAGATCGCTGCTGGCAGAATTGATCTAGAACCGGACGAGGAAGATGCCGGATATTGCAAACTATTTTCCGAGAGTCTATCCGGATCGGCCCTGCTATGGTTTACTCAGTTGGAGCCTAGAACTATTGATAGTTTTAAGGAATTGTCCTCTGCATTCCTAAAACAATATTCCATGTTCATGGAAAAGGCAACTTCCGATGCAGATCTTTAGAATCTAACCCACGATCAAAATAAACCACTTCGCAAATATATTGCTAAATTCAAAGAAGTAATAGCCAAAATTCATGGGGTATCGCACACTGTTGCCCTGTCTTCTTTAAGGAATGGACTCTGGCATGAATCTTGATTTCGGGAAGAAATCATCGTCAATCGTCCGAGTACCATCCAGGATGCTTTGTTCCGAGCTAATAGTTGGATGGAGGCAGAAGAAGAAAAGCTCAGCCTCGCTAAAAAGCATCGGCCAGCCAAATTGGTCATTGGAAATCCAACGAAAAAGTTCGAACCAAAAGATCAAAAACGGTTCGGAGTTAATCCTGCTACTAACGCTGTAGGAAAACCCTCCCCAAGTAGAGGAAGATACAAATCTCCTAATACTTGGGTTAGAGATGAGAGTGCCTATTGCGATATTCACAAAGTAAACGGGCATTCCACCAAAGATTGTAGCGTACTCAAAAAGCACCTCACCAAACTGTGGGTAGCTGGAGAGCTCGCTAATTTCAATATCGAGGAGTTTGTGGAATCTTATCACAAAGAAAAAGAAGATTCCAAATCTTCTAATCCTCCTGAAAAGAAACATAAGCCCAATGGGCCCAGAACTCGAAACACTCCTAAGAAAAGGATTGATGTTATAATGGGAGGATCCAAATTATGCCGAGATTCGATCAGATCAATCAAAAGGCACAAGAAATCAGAAGCAATTCAAACCGTTATGGGTTTTCAGTCAAATGAACAAACACCTTCTATCTTTTTTTACAGTTCGGGCACTCAAGGAGTAACAGGGCCTCATGACGATGCTCTTGTGATAACTTTAGATGTTACGAACTTCGAAGTAACAAGATGTCTAGTTGATACTGGAAGCTCGGTAGATCTCATATTTCTAAGCACTTTTCAGAGAATGAGAATCAGTAAAGCCGACATTATCGGTCCACCGGCACCATTGGTAGCTTTCACAAGTGACACATCTATGTCCTTATGAAACATAAAATTACCAGTGCTCGCCGCAGGGGTTCCAAAGATTGTAGAATTCATTGTTTTCGACCGACCGGTCGCTTACAATATAATTCTCGGAACTCCGTGGATAAACCAAATGAAGGCTATACCTTCAACTTATCACCAATGTGTGAAATTTCCGACTCCTGGAGGAATCGGAACCATTCGAGGAGATCAGGAAACATCGCGTTCTTGCTACCTCATGTGACATCGTTTAAAGCTCAAATAGCAATTAATGATAAACGCAAAGCAGAGAAGCACCTCGCGTTACCCAAGTGGTCTCAGTTCGAATGAAGTTAACACAGAAGTGGAAATTGATTCCGAATTTCCAGATCGAAAAGTAAAAATCGGCACTACTTTAGATTCAGAAATCAAAGATCATTTGGTAACATTTCTAAAGGAAAATAAAAAATACTTTTGCCTGGTCGGCAAAAGATATGCCCGGAATCGACACAAGTATCATTACCCATAAATTAAATATCGATCCCAGTTTTAAACCAATAAAGCAGAAAAGAAGAAAACTGGGTCCTGACCGAGCTCAAGCGGTCAATGACGAAGTTGATAAGCTTTTGAAAATTGGTTCCATTAGAGAAGTAAAGTACCCGGACTGGTTAGCAAACCCCGTGGTAGTCAAAAAGAAGAATGAAAAGTGGAGAGTATGCGTCGATTTCACTGACATTAACAAAGCATGTCCGAAAGACAGCTTTCCTCTCCCTCATATTGATCGGCTTGTAGAATCAACGGCCGAAAATGAACTCTTATCATTTATGGATGCATTTTCTGGATATAATCAGATCATGATGAATCCCGAAGATGAAGAGAAAACATCTTTCATAACAGATAGAGGAATCTACTGTTACAAAGTTATGCCATTCGGTTTAAAAAATGCCGGAGCAACATACAAACGTTTAGTTAACAAAATGTTTGCAAAACATTTGGGCTTTATATCGATGATATGCTCGTGAAGTCTCTTAAGAAATCCGAGCACATCACTCATCTTGAGCAGTGTTTCAAATTTTAAATGAGTTTGGAATGAAATTAAATCCAGCTAAATGTTCTTTTGGTGTGCCTTCCGGAGAATTCCTAGGTTACATAATCACAGAAAGAGGAATAGAGGAGAATCCCAATCAGATTAACGCTTTCCTTTCAATGCCTTCACCAAAAAACATCAAAGAAATCCAACGATTGACGGGTAGAATTGCTGCGCTGAATCGTTTCATTTCGAAATCGACACATAAATGTCTCCCTTTTTATCAAATTTTAAAAGGGAACAAAAAATTTCAGTGGGATGATCAATGCGAAGCAGCTTTCGATCAACTCAAAACTTACCTGACAACAAAGCCGGTTCTCTCAAAACCTGAGTCAGATGAGAAACTTTATCTTTACATTTCAGTTTCTATTCATTCTTTAAGTGGGGTTTTAGTTCGAGAGGACCGAGGTGACCAAAAGCCGATTTTCTACGTAAGTAAATCTCTTACTAGTCCAGAAACGAGATATACCATGATGGAAAAATTAGCTTTAGCAGTAGTCGTATCTGCTACAAAACTCAGACATTATTTTTAATCTCATCCGATAGAAGTTTTAACTTCTCATCCACTTCGCTCAATTCTTCACGGACCAAGTCAGTCCGGTAGATTGGCGAAATGGGCAATCGAACTCAGTGAGTACGATATAGAATATAAAAGTCGAACTAGCGCAAAAGCACAAGTTCTGGCTGGTTTTCTAACCGAATTACCATTAGATGATGGAGTCCTTATCGAAACAGACTTCACATGAAAATTACATGTAGATAGCTCTTCTTCTAAGCAAGGATCCGGAATCAGTATTAGGCTCGAAACTCCGAAAAAGGAAATAATCGAACAATCATTTCGATTAATGTTCCCGGCTTCGAACAATGAAGCGGAATACGAAGCTCTCTTAGCAGGACTTCGGCTTGCTCTTGCAATTGGAGCAAAAAAAATAATAGCTTATTGTGATTCTCAGCTAGTTGTAAACCAGTTCGTTGGAGATTACGAAGCTAAGGCTCGAATGGAAGCTTATCTTTCGGCTGTCAAAAATTTAGCCGGAAAATTCAAAGAATTGGAATTGGTTCGAATACCTCGAGGCGAGAACACTTTGGCAGACGCTTTAGCTGCCCTAGCTTCTCCCTCAGATCCCGAACTCAAGCGAGTGATTCCAAGTTGAATGTATTACTTCACGAAGTATTTCAGATGAAGAAACAGGAAATGATAATATTTTGGAACTCGAGCATATCGAAGCTCCAGAATTAAATTTCGACAAGAAGAACAGTTCGCTTGTTGTCACTAGATCACGAACAAAGTCTCAAGATGACGAACTTACTCCACAACCGGAACTTCCTAAAACAAAGCCGAGATGAAAACTAAAAGATCAAGAGGTTCCCATTAAAGAACCATCTCGAGCTGAACAGTCACTTCCGGATACCGCAAATAATGAAAAAGTTCTGGTAACAGTCGAAAATAATCCTGATATTCCTTCCGAGCCGGAATCAAGGAAGTTTATACTCAAGGATAATACTTCTGCTGATGATTGGGGGGCTGACTGGAGGGTACCCATCAAAAATTTCATTCTTAATGGAGAACTACCATCGAACAAATGGCAAGCTCGCAAATTGAGAATCATCAGCGCTAAGTATTGCATAGTAAAAGAATCATTGTACAAGCGAGGTGTCAGTGACCCTTATCTTTTTTGTATTTTCGGGCCCGAAGTTGAAAAAGTTACAAGCGATGTCCACGAAGGACTTTGCGGTAGTAATTCTTCGGGACGAGCAATGGCTTTTAAAATCAAACGGTTATGATATTTCTGGCCAACTATGATTTTTGACTGCATCGATTACGCCAAACGATGTAAAAAATGCCAGATGCACGCTCCTCTCATTCACCAGCCATCTGAATTTTTATCATCTATAACTGCTCCATACCCTTTCATGAGATGGTCAATGGATATAGTTGGTCTGATGCATCGCTCAACGCGAGGTGTCCAATATTTATTAGTTCTAACGGACTATTTTTCCAAATGGATCGAAGCTGAAGCTTACGTAAACATACAAGATTCTGTGGTAAAGACATTCTTGTGGAAACACATTGTTTGTCGCCATGGAGTTCCTTACGAAATTGTAACGGACAACGGTCCTCAGTTCATTTCAATGACTTTGAAGATTTTTGTTCCTCTTGGGGGATAAAACTTAGCTATTCAGCGCCGAGGTATCCTCAAGGAAATGGGCAAGCGGAAGCTTCCAATAAAACCATTCTCAGCAATCTTAAAAAACGTTTGAGTGCTCGAAAAGGTGGTTAGTATGACGAGCTACAACTTGTGTTGTGGTCATATCGAACAACCCCAAGGCGAGCAACGGGAGAAACTCCATCCTCGTTAGTATATTGGATGGAAGCAGTAGTCCCAGCAGAGCTGAATGTTCCCGGTTTACGCCGGAGCGAAGCTCCACTTAACGAAGAACTAAATTCTAAGTTATTAGAAGAAGTTTTCGATAGAATTGATGAAAGGCGAGACCAATCCCTTATTCGACATCAGAACTATCAGCAGTTGACCGCTCGATACTATAACTCAAAGTTGAAAAACAGACCTTTAAATGTAGGAGACTTTGTTTTAAGGCGAGTGTTCGATAACACAAAAGAAGAAGGAGCTGGAAAACTCGGTATTAACTGGGAAAGCCCTTATCAAATCACAGAAAGAATCCGAAATAGTGTATACCGTTTAAAAGACCTTGACGGTAACCCCGTTCAAAGGCCTTGGAACATCATCAACTTGAAAAAGTTCTATTGCTAAAACAAACATATCGAACTATGATTTGGCTTGATCCTATTTTGGGTACGTAGACAGCTCGCTAAACACGAGTCCAACTATAAAAATAAAAATATTATTCCAATCATGGAGTCTTGTTTTTAATAAACTCGGTCATTTAGCATAAATATTAAATACGTTGCGAACAATGTATAAATAAATATTTTTACCTAAGCAAAAAACCAGATCTAGAAGGGTCTTGGATTACGGAATAGATCTGCTCCTTGGCCTGCGAGGTCAACGATGCTCAGAATGCAACCCAGCATGTTTCCTTACTCCTGGATGCGTATCTCGATCCATGAAGTTTGCGAGCAATGTCGAGGCGACGTTTCTCTAGTTCCATTCTTCTTTTTCTAATCTCAATTTTGTCACCTTCGAGCTCGTTGTGTCGAGTGATAAGCTGAGGAAAATAAGACGCTTCGTTTAGTAATAACAAAGGGAGTAAAATCACTAGGTTGGACAATACCTTGGTAATAAACTCTTCAGCCTTGACACGATCTTGAGCTGATAATCTCTCGATTAACACGATCGGAACCTGAATGCTGGTTCCCCACCCTAATGTACGTGACTCTTCTGGTTCGCTAGTTGCTTCTGCTTTTACAAGCTCGATGTCTGACATTCCCGGAAGATCATTGCTTATCGTTTTGAATGAGTCGGAGGGATTCTCTGAAGAATTACTTTCCTCGAACATTTTTGTAGAATTATTGTTGATAAAATTCAATAATGAACTACACCTACTTTGTAATCGAAAAATACTCAACCACATTTAAGAGGATTAATTGACGATTTCCCAAATCTGAAATTACTACCTTCATGGAAAATGTAATCGAGTTAATCGCTAATTATATTCCCTAGATTAAACGCGTTAAATAAGATTTAAGTAAATCGGCAAATTTAAAGCAAAAGGGGAAATATAATTAATATTGCCGGGCCATTAGCCCAATAGTCTGTTACAAAATAATAATAATAACTAAGAGGGAGGAGAGTTCGCAGAAGGAACTTCGTCAGAAGACGAACCGCTTTCGCGTTCGCCGGGTTCGAGGCTCCTCTGGTAGATATCCCAATGCTTCTTCAAAAACCTGATGTGTTTTCGAAGGCAGCCGGGAATGCGAGCGATAGAGTCAAATCCCCTCCTCTCCCAATTATGAACATCCGACTCCAAACGTCGGATCTTCCTTTTAGTTCTAGCAATCCTGTCCTCGAGGACATGGCGTTTCCTTCCAAGGCGTTGCCTTTCGGAGCAGAGGAAAACGTACCTTTCGGTGATCTTCAAAGAACAGATGCATTACGAATCTATCGGGTAAAACCTTGAAACAACTAGTATCGAGGTCAAACCTGTTCCATGAATTCATGGCACTAGATCTTTCCTTCCTTAGACATGGAAGAAACAAAACAAGGAATGGCCACCCCGTGTGGAGTAAATCCATCCCCCGTCGGAAACAGGGATTCACTCGAAGGGAATCGTGGTGGATTAGGATCAGAAGGTTCGCCCGGGGGAGAGGCCATCGTAAATAAGGAATCTAGAAAAGAAGAACTGCAAAGTTCCTTACGAAGAAAATATTTATTGGAAAAATTCCAAAACTCTCCTTATATAGAAAAAATATATATGAGCACTCACTTGAGTATTTATTGAAAAAGGAAGTTAAACGTCAATCTACTGATCTGACAGTTACAACCTTTCGATTTTCGCGTACATGCACAAACAAGACCTACGAAATATAGGTTATTCAAGTACCACTTAACACCTAGTAGGCGAACTTAATTTCGAACGAGAAATTCAAGGACAATCAATAAATGGTATCATACCTTTTTCGTCTTTTAAGAAAGGCAAACAGTTCTCACTGAAAAGTTTTCTTTTCGAAAACATTTTGAAGTATCGCGAAGTGTTCTTGTAAGCCGAGCTCTAACCTCGCAACCGAGAGACCGAGGAAAAATTCTAATGTTTTTTCTTTAAAAAAGGCAAGTAGGTCTGATCAGCCTATCTCTCCTCAAAGTCATCTCCTATTATCGAGGAGATGGCAGGATCCTGACCAGGGAACCCCTGAGTTCGTCCCAAAGAAATTCTGTCAACATTGGTTCCGAACTCATTAAAATGAGCACGGGGAGAACCAGTTAACATCATCTCATCCAAAGACAAACCGGTATTAGGTTCGGTCAATGGAGGGGAATCAGCGAACTGAGAAGCAAACTCCGCGAGTTCAGCGCTAACTGTCTCCTTTTCTTCGGCCAAATTGACTGTTCCTTCCTCTATCTCCTTGATCAGATCAAGATTGCTCTTCATCTCATCAAGCTCGGATTTAAGTTTGTTCCAAGCTTTGTCCGCGAAGATAAATTCTTGCACAGCAAGAAGGAACTTTTGTCCGGCTCCTTTAACCTCTTTCCGAGCATCATGAGATATCTTGCGAACATTTTGATCTTTCAGTGTGGAAAAAGACTCATTTTTGCGTTCGAGCTCCTCAGCGACTGTTTTGACCTTACTGAGCTCTGATTTCAGAATCTCGATCTTACCTCTCGCAAAGTCATGATCAGCAAGGACAATTTTTAGTTTTTGCTCTGTCTTAGTCAAATTCTTCTTTGTCTCCTCGCCAGATCTCTCGAGTCGCTCGATTTCTTCCCGATGAGCCGAGTCGAGACCAGCAGTCTCCTGCACATGCCGATTGGAAGATTATAGTTTCTCGATCTCTCCTTCAGCAAAGTAGGTTTCTTGGAAACTTTGGCAAGCTCCTCTTCGTAATGGTTGATGATGTTGTTCACATCCAGAGTTGCCTGATAAAAGAAGATGCATTAAAAAAAAAAAAGGATTCAAAATCGGTTGTTTAAGGATTCGAATAGTCAAACCTGGGAGCAGTGGAATGAATGACTGATATACATCTTCTTGATGTCAGGCCTCCAGCACTCAAAGGACGGAAGTTTCTTCCCAAAGCGAGTGTGAAACATTTCCAATCTTCTCTTTATCTAAAAGAAAGATATTTATGTGAGGATTGATCCTCCTAAAAGGTCGGTTAATCTCAAGTAACAAAATGTTAATTGAAGGTTACCTGATTGGGATGAAGCTATGGAAACAAGTCATGAGCTCAGAGATGATCGAGCTCTAGAGGTATTACCTCGAATACGTCTAGGGGGTAGCATCCCTGAACTCAGTGGTTCCTTTAAAACAATTCCTGAATCAGGGTTTTCATCATGAGCTTCAGCAGATTCAGGAATTGACGAGTTCAAAGGAGCGGCTCTGTCTTTCCTTGTGCTCTTGGGTCGTCCCTAGAGCGGGGGTTCGAGTTCCTCAGCCTTCCTCTTCTTCATGAAAGAAGAATCGCCTGTAATACCTTCCTCTTCAGCAGTAGTAGCGATCATATTGTCCGCTGCTAGGGTGGAGGGAGGAGCATTGTTTATGGTAACCGCCATTGACTTTGAACCTTCAAGGGACCTGTCGTCAACTAAAAGAGCTTTTGGTAGATTTTGTCGTCCCCGGCGGAGGATGCATTTTTCTTGTTTTTTCCAATCTGGGAGATCTGATCTTTTACCTTCTTGTCTGCTTCTCTGATCCTTCTCCTATCTCGGGCATTCAAACTCGAGAGATCAATCTTAGCAGGAGAAGGGTCGACGGGATGAGTAAGGCCCATTCTGACAGAATGTCCGGCACCGTGAATTCTCTCTAAAGTAAAAGAATTCCAATTAACTGGCCTTTCCAAGACGGCCTTGTAAAAGTTTAAAAAATCAACAGAAGGAACTGGCCGAATTTGGGGACCTGCGGAAAAACGAGAAAATGTTAGCGCAGTTCGAAATAACATGGGAAACTTATTCAGTTAAGTCCTAGTTTCTACCCAAATTCGATGACCAGCGAAATCGGAGGAGTTCAGAAGAACTCTGAACAGAAAAACTATTTATGCGGAAGAAGAACCAAAACTTCCTCCAGGCATTGTCTTTTAAGGGCAGGCCATCAATAAGATTCCGATCCACGATCGGATAAAAGGCATAATACCCAGAAGTTCGGGATTCACGAGCCTGGAAGAATTCCAAGAGCTCACTAAGTCCCACCGAATAACCCGCCTCCGCCGCAACAGTAAAGGTACACATAAGATACCGGAGCATGTTGGGCAACATCTGAGAGAAAGCGATTCCCAGATGGTTGAGGTAAACGAGAAGTATCTCGGGAAGGGGAAGGAATAAGACGCATCTTTTGAAATAAATTTCATAGGCGCAGCAATAACCCTCTCGCCCCGACTCCGGAGACTCGTAGGGCTCCGGAACCACCATCTCCACCTCGGAGGGAATGTGGCATAATCTACGAAGATCATTAGGAGAATCACAGTCGATTGACTCTGAGGGTGAAGATCAAACCCATCTCCGGTTTGGGTATGAGGTTCGGTTTCCTCACCCATGAAAGCTTTGAGGTCTTCAACCTTATATTCGCGAGTTTCAGATGGAAGGTTCGATATTTTACGAAAGTGGTTTTTACCGAAAGAAAACAATAATCTCTGCAATAAGAGTAAAAGTTTTCTAGGTAAAGAAGATAAAATGGAAAAGTAATATTACCTCTTAGAACCCTAAAGTGTGATGGAAGACCGCCTCGAAAATCTTGGGAATTGGGACAGTTTTCCCCGTAGTATTAATATAAAATTAGGAAATTAATGATCACGGTTGTCAGGGAAATCAAATCATTTGATTATCCGAGATCGGCG
The DNA here is from genome assembly GCF_000004255.2 of Arabidopsis lyrata subsp. lyrata. Lineage (NCBI taxonomy): Eukaryota > Viridiplantae > Streptophyta > Magnoliopsida > Brassicales > Brassicaceae > Arabidopsis > Arabidopsis lyrata. The sequence goes on along the minus strand of NW_003302548.1, from coordinate 7,076,053 downwards.
TAACAGCGTAAAACATGGAAAAATTCCAAGATGACGAAGATCTCGATTCATTAATTACTATTTACTTAAGTCTTCTAAGCCGAGCACTCAGCTCGGAAGACTTGGGGGGCTAAATGTTGGGGTCGGATCCCACACATTTTTGGTAGGATCCACTTGGATCTGTCCACGTCATTATTACATAATAATCCTCTCGGAATTCAAGATATTTTATTGAACTTGACCAGTTGGGAGTTAGATTCAGTTCACTAAAAGAGTTTGATCTTTACCAGCATGGAGTTCACTCTTATTCAACATACAGTTCGCATAGAGAAAGGCCGAAGCGAGGAGAATATTGTTCGAGGCTCGCAGTAGCATCAAAGCGCGGGAGTTCGGAGTCAACAAGAAAGAGTTCGGAAAGCCCATGTGAAGCCCAAGATAGTTCAAATTCGAGCCGTTTAGGTCAAAATTATAACTTACATGATTAATGCGGATCAATATAATTATGTACAGTGATTGACCACATTAATCATGCTTTCTCTATAAAAACAACCTCGAACGCATGTGTTTGGGGGAGACTTCTCATAGATTATTACACACTACTACTAAGCAATACAATATTCTTTACTATTTTGCAAGGCTTTTTGCACTTAGTTCTGGTCAAGTTTCTTTACTTTCTTTTCTTGGGTAATTTCCCTTTCGAATTCTCATATTCTTTTGTTGATTTTAAGAGTTTTTCTCCACTGAAATACTTAAAGATAATCGAGTGTGAATCCTACATCCACACACGTCAGCGATTTCTGACGTGGCGACGCGACTTTGCTGATGTGGCAGTGGCATTCTATGTAATTACGTTTTTTCCTGTAACGTGTAACAGGGGCACGCTGGGTATAAAAAATATACCCGAAATATGATAGTAATAAAAAAAGATTTGTATGTTTCTGGTCATTTCACCTAATTTGTATAACATCTGAGTAACTTTCCCTATTTACAAAGATAAGCATGGGAATTCCTCCCAAGTGAGCTTGTTTTAAGTCTTTCGCTCGAGTTTCATACTGTTTTAGGCGAGGTGAGGCTCCTGAAGATGAATTGTTGCTCCTTCATGAATGATGCTATCCGCAAGATACTTCTTAAGCCTTTGCCCATTCACCTTAAATTCTGACCCATCCCTAGCAAACAACGATAACGCACCAAATGGTAGAACCTCTTTGATAGTAAAAGGACCAGACCACCTTGACTTGAGCTTTCCGGGAAATAGCTTGAGTCTGGAGTTGAACAGTAAGATTTGGTCTCCAACCTTGAAGTCTTTCGGTGAAATCTTCTTGTCATGGAAAGCCTTTGTTCTTTCCTTATACACCTTTGAACTCTCATAAGGTTCAAGCCTTATTTCCTCAAGTTCGTGCAGGTCTACCGATCTCTTCTCTTGAGCTTCCTTGATATCCAGATTCAGCAACTTAGTAGCCCAGATCGCCTTGTATTCCCATACAGCATCTGGAATGGAGTTCTTCCTATTGGTGTCTTGTAAGCAGTCCGGTAAGCCCAAAGTGTATCGTCTACCTTAGTAGACCAATCTCTCTTTGAAACACCAACAACTCTAGCAAGTATAGCTTTGATCTAACGGTTGGATACTTCTACTTGCCCGCTAGTCTGAGGATGATAAGGGGTAGCTATCTTATGCTTCACACCATGCTTCTTTAACAAGCTCTCAGAGACCTTGTTGATGAAATGAGAACCACCATCACTGATCACAGCCTTAGGGATACCAAATCTGGGGAAGATGATGCTCTTAAACAGCTTGAACACCACCTTATGATCATTAGTTGGGGAAGCAATGGCCTCAACCCATATGGATACGTAGTCCACATCAACTAAGATATACTTATTCCTGTGAGAAGAAGGATTGAAAGCACCCATGAAGTCAATTCCCCAAACGTCGAAGCTTCAACCTCCAAGATCGGGTTCTGTGGCATTTCGTTCTTCCTAGTTATATTTCCCATCCTATGGCATGGATCACACTTACCAATGAATCCATGGGCATCTTTAAACATGGAAGGCCACCAAAGTCCAGCTTGTAATACCTTCTGAACTGTCTTAAAAGTAGCAAAATGCCCTCCAATTGCAGAACCATGACAGTGTTCCAGCACCCCTTGAACTTCATCTTCAGCAATACACCTTCTAAATAGGCAATCTGAACCCTTCTTGTACAAATAGGGTTCATCCAAATAATAGTGGTTGATGTCTCTAAAGAACTTCTTCTTCTGGTAGGTATCAAGACACTTAGGAACCTTTCCGCAGATCAAGTAGTTTACTAAGTCAGCATACCATGGGAACTTCTCTTCTTCTACAACCAATGCTTCTTCGAGTTCATTCTTGGTGTATCCATGGTCATACACTTGATAGCCAACAGCTGCTATTCCGGCATGGAGTCGTGAATAGGGATCTCATCTTCAATCTGCATCCTTGATAAGTGATCAGCTACTCCGTTCTCTATACCTTTCTTATCAACAATCTCCATATCAAACTCCTGAAGCAAAAAAATCCATCTTAGCAGTCTAGCTTGGTGTCTTTCTTCGCGTAGATGTGTCTAAGTGTTGCATGATCAGTGTATACTATCACCTTGGAACCCACTAGATAGCTTCTAAACTTCTCAAAAGCGAAGACTACAACCAGCAACTCTTTCTCTGTTGTAGCATACCTTCCTTGAGCATCATCTAAGGTCCTACTTGCGTAGTAGATGACATGCAGTTTCTTATCTATCTTCTGACCCAACACAGCCCCAACTGCATAGTCTGAAGAATCACACATGATTTCAAAAGGATGATCCCAGTTTGGTGCTTGGACGATTGGCGTAGACACAAGAGCTTCCTTAATCAGCAGGAAAGCTTTCATACACTCTTCATCAAACACAAACTCAGCTTCTTTGCAAAGTAGTCGAGTTAGAGGTCTAGTGATCTTTGAGAAGTCCTTAATGAATCTTCTGTAGAAACTGGCATGGCCCAAGAAGCTTCTGATATCCTTGACGGTTTTCGGAGGCTGAAACTGCACCATAACGTCTATCTTGGCCTTATCAACCTCAATCCCTTTCTCGGATATCTTGTATCCCAGTACTATACCCTCTCTGACCATGCAGTGGCACTTCTCCCAGTTTAGCACTAGATTGGTCTCTTCACACCTTGCTAGAACCTTGCATAGATTTAACAAACAAGAGGAAAAAGAGGAGCCATAGACAGAGAAATCGTCCATAAAGACTCCACCGTCTCCTCAATTAAATCCGAGAATATTGAAGTCATACACCTCTGAAACGTAGCAGGTGCATTACACAATCCAAAAGGCATTCTTCTATAAGCAAAAGTTCCATAAGGGCAAGTAAAAGTGGTTTTCTTTTGATCATTAGGATGAATAGGTATGTGAAAAAACCCACTATAACCATCTAGAAAGCAGTAGTAAGGGTGATTAGCTAATCTTTCAAGCATTTGATCAATAAAAAGCAAAGGGAAATGATCTTTCCTAGAGGCAGCGTTCAACTTTCTATAATCAATGCACATTCTATGTCCTGTTAAGTTCTAGTGGGAATCAATTCATCTTTGCCATTCTTAATAACAGTGATATCACCTTTCTTAGGCACACAATGAACAGAAGATACCCAAGTGCTATCGGAAATAGGGTAGATTACACCTGCTTCCAATAGTTTAAGTATATCATTCTTAACTCCTTTGAGGTTCAATACTAGAGTAAGATTCATTTATACGATGGATCCTATGCATGCACAAACTAGGTGAGATCCCTTTAATATCAGACAAAGGATAACCAATTGCTCTCCTATACTTTCTAAGTTCATTCAATAGCAAGTGCACCTCATCATCATTCAACTTAGCATTAATGATCACAGGGTAGGTAGAGTTTGTTCCAAGGATTGCGTACCTTAGACCTTGAGGGAGCTGTTTGAGATCAACCTTCGGAGCTTTAAGTTCAGACCAGTCGTCTGAAGTTGGAGAGGTTGTGCTCGACGGGTTATCGAGCTTGCAGGTCGAGTTTGTTCCCTTGGATTCTTCAACAGGTGAGTTTGGAAGTCGAGCTCGACTAGAGGTGGTTGAGCTTGCAGGTTGAGCTTGCACTGAAATGTTCTCATCCACTGCATTATCTTCTGCTTCTGGCACAACTAGCTTTTCAAAGAATTCTGACCCTTCCTCTTCTTTATGTGAGTCTAAAAACTTCTTATAACCCAAATTCTCTAAGTACAAATACCCTTCTTCTCCATCTTTGGTTAGAGTACTCTGTAGATGATCTTCCTCGGAAAGTTTTTCAAGCAAATTCGTCGGCTAATCTACCCATCTCCTCAATCCAGAAGACTTATCCGTCAATGGTGGGTTTCTTCATTTTTTAGTGATGTCGAATGTCATCTTGAAGTCTTCTCCGAGGTTTAAGTCGATCTTACCTCTTCTGACATCAATGAGAGCTCCAGCAATTGCTAAGAAAGGTCTCCCAACTATGAGCTGATCCTTCGGCTCTTCATCCATTTCTAGAACAACGAAGTCTGTAGGGATTTCTACTCTTCCAATTCTCACAGGTAGATCTTCTAGCATGCCATGAGGGACTCTTACGAATCTGTCAGCAAGAATTAGTTGGATATGGCAGGACTTGTACTTGTTGAACCCGAGTCTTCTTGCTACTGAGAGTGGCATGAGACAAACTGAAGCCCCCATATCACATAAACATTTGCTGAAGAACAATAGACCTAGTGAACAAGGCAAAGTGAATGAACCAGGATCGCCTAGCTTCTTTGGTACAATCTTCTTCTGTATGATAGCACTGCACTCATAACTCAGCATAACCATTCCCTGTACTTCCTGAATTCTCTCCATTATCCTGTCTTTCAAATACTTGTGGGAATCCGGTATCAGCATGAAAGCGTCAATGAGAGGCATCTTAACTTCTATCTCCTTGATATGCCTAGCAAACATTGCTCTGTACTTCTCAATGATATCCTTCTTGAACCTTCTAGGAAATGGTATCTTAGGTTTGTAAGGCAGTGGGATGAAAGCTTTCTTTTTACCTTTATCAACAATGGTTTTCTCGATTTAGAGACTCTTAGCTTGATCACTAGGTGCAGCCTCTTGGTCGAGCCCAGAGGTGTCATCGACTTGAGTTTCATTCTGAATGAAATTCTCCCCTTCTTGAATCTCACTGTCCTCAGTGACAGAAGCTGTAGTAGGTCGAGCTTGCAGCTCTCGACCACTGCGAAATTGAATGCCGTTAGCATATTCCTTCGGATTTTGAATAGCTTTCCCTGGCAGTTGTCCTGGATTCTTAGGTACAGAAGTATGAGCACCCTGAATCTCCTTGTACTTCATCTTGGAGTTTAGAGCCTCAAACTTGATATTAAGATCATTGTATGAGCAGTCTACATTGTTGTGAATCTCAGCTAGATTCTTATCAAGAACCATAGCACCAGTTGCTTTACCTTGCAAAAGCTGCTGAAGCATTTGTTTCATGTCTTTATCTTGTGCAGGTGGAGCTTGCTGTCGTTGTTATGCAAAACCAGGTGGTGGATTCTGTTGTTGATAACCTCCACTGAACTGTTGCTTTGGTGCAAACCCTTGATTGTATGGTACAAAAGGCTTGGACTGATTTTGTTGTTGTTGAGAGTAAACCTGATCGTGATGGTTGGCGACATTCGTGCTGCGATAGGATAGATTCGGATGAGCAGGCTTGTAGGGGTTGTAGCCCTGTCCATTTTGAAGATCACGGAGTCATCCAACTAAACTTAAAAAAAGTATCACAAACCGAGACCAAAAATATCATAACTTAATTTTCACCTTAAGGTGACGTAAACTGGATACTAAACCTATACTTTGAAACTCTTAGATTGAAATGAATATACATTGTTCACCAAAATCAAATACAAGAACACTTCATAAGTTCGCGAGCATATCTTCGACGAGTAATGGACGGATTTCTATGGCTGACAATCCGTAAGTACGTGTTCATATATGACATTTTTCAGAGATAAGCTTACAAAGATAATCTTTTAATTTTTCTTTCATGTCCGTAAAGGAAGATTCTTACTCCTTTGAGAAATTCAATTCAACCGGAGAAATTCAAAGCTTAGAGTTTCAACATCTATAAGGAATTTAATCGAACACTTGGTGTGCCAAATGAAGCACCAAAATGTCCAACGTGCCTCATTTGAAATAACTTATGCCCAAAATGCCTTATATTGCAAATCACCCTTTTTAAGTCTAATTTACTTTTTGTTTTATTTTAGATTCTCTAAGTGTGTAAATCAATTCTAATCTATTGAGAAGTGAATTAGGATAGATTAAGTGATTCAAACGCTTTTATCGTCCATCAATTGAGCGAGTCAATCTCCATTCATCATCATCTGTTTGGATTCACGAGAGAGTGCAAAACCGAGCTCGTCAATCCTCCACCTCAACTCCATCAATCTGATTAGTAAGAGAGAGAGAATGACAGCTTGCTCGTCACCATCTCTATTCGTAGCTCTCATCCCCGAGGCATACATCACCAGGCTAGATTGGATTCAAATATGTTGGTTTTACGGGTTTCGGACCTAACTGGACTAGGCTAGCCAAATTGACATGCATACCCTTGCCACTTAATCTTCTCACACTTGGAATATTTTTTACCACACAATAATATACATTTCACCAATCACACAATTCACATGAAAGTATTTATTTTAATTTTAATTTTTATATCTAATATTTAGTTCTTTTTCTTTTTATTTTACCTAAAATACTAGATAAGGCCCGCCTAAATAGGCGTGTGTAAGATATAAATGAAAATTTTTAACGATAGTATTTGAATTTTCCAATACATTTTATCTATTTATTTCATCATATTAAATTCGATTATCATTCTACACACTTCATCTTAAGTGATAACAATTTTATATCAAAATAATATTTATATCAGAACAAATCTATATCTTAGTTCATATTAAAAATAATTAACAATTAACAAAATATAAATAATAAAAACAGAAATCCACAGAAATATTTGAAAAACAAACATTATTTTAAATATATTTTTTTATATATGGCGTAATCTCATAATTAATTTTACCTCATGCAAACTAATTTTAAATGAGTTAAAACTAAGAAATAAAAATATACTAACTTCTCACTAAGTAATTGAAAGTCAAATCCTATAAGCGATTTTTCCCAAAAAATTGTGTTTTCTCTTATGACTACATGCGTTGAAATTCTTAGAATAAAACATAAGTATAAGCTTGCGGTAACACATCAGAAGATGCAAGTCCTTCCATCATAGGATGCGTTAAATTTTTAGAATAAAACATAAGTATTCAAAAATTTATTCTCATAAGCTCATTAATTTGTTTTTAAAAAAATTTATATTTTAATTTAAAGAATGAAACCACTATATTACAATGATACATACAATTTTATCCAATTAAATTAATATGAAATAAATTATATTGTTATTTTAAACTTTAATGGCCTTTTAATTAGTTATTATCCACACTAAATATTTTTTTAAAAATTAATATATGCTAAATTTAATTAACCAATAACACATGTAAAAACATATTTGTTAATTTTCTTTTTGGTTAAGAAAAATATTTTTTTTTAGATATAGACATATAAGTTAGTATATACACATGTCAACATCTGATCAATAAACTTGACACGTGGCACAATCCTATGAATTACTAAATACTAACTTTGAAAACCATATTTTATATAATAAGATAATTATATACTTACTAATATTAATACACTCAGCAAATAAATACAGTTACTCATATCATAACATAACGTGCAGGTATGTTTCATTTAACCTAGTTTAGACTCATGGTTCAATAATCAACAAACAAACACAACAGACAAGAGAGCTTAGTGGCCGAGTACCTTTTTCGATGATCACTCTCGGCAATTCTGCATTTTTACTCGACGGCTCGAACGAACAAAAATGGACGGCTGCGTGAGGTGGATCATGCACACAGTCGCTAGGTCCTCATGTTTAAACAATTAAAACCAATACCGGGTTTAGATCTAAGTATCAGATGGATTACAACACAAGTTAACAGACTCAGAACCCAAACCTAGGCATTTCTGGATTGAACAGCTGTTGTAGTTACTTGACCAGAAAGTAAAGTCCATAACTTCTTGAATATAAACCCGAGTGAAGCTCAGTAAGTTTCGGTGGATTATAGGCAACGTGAAATTTCTAGAGACCACTAAATTGAGATCTAAGTTCCTCTGGTTTGACGGAAAATAACTGTCCAAAACCCCTACTCACAACTGCCCTCTCTTCCTTTATGGCCTATGTGCTACGGTTTCTCCGGTGACAATAGTCGATCTCTGACGGCATTGGCAACAGCACTATGGTGGTGGCTGACCAACAGTTGTGATGACGAGATCACCGTCTTCCCCACCATGGTTCTGCGTGAGCTCTTTATAACACTATCACTACAAGAAAACACAGCAACTCCTGACGGTATTTCTGACAGACAACAATCCGTCGGAAATTACCGACGAATTACCGACGGAATTCAAGCCATCGAGACTCGTTCGTAATCCGTCAGTAATTTCTGACGGCGTTACATCCGTCGGAAATATGTAACGAGAACCCGACGGCATTTTGACGGCATATGTCCGTTAGTAATATCTGTCGGAAATTCGTCAGTTTATTGTTACCGTTACTATAACCGTTTGAATATTTTAATTTCCGACAGAATACAGACGGAATATATCCGTTACCTATATCCGTGACGGAATATATCTGTTACCTATATCAGTGACGGAATATATCCGTTACCTATATCCGTCGGGAATATATCCGTTACCTATATCCGTCGGGAATATATCTGTTACCTATATTTGTGACAGAATATCGACGGATATCCGACGGACGCCGCTAGAATTTTTTTTTTATAAATATGCATACCCACTCATTCTCAACAACACACTCATTCTAACACCATTCTTCCATTCTCTAAAAGAAAATAACGAAACAAAAAAAGATATGTCTTATTTTAGATCGTGGATGGACGAACCAATGATGGATCCAGAGTCAAACTTATTAAGAGACGAATACGCTCAAGGGGTATGTGAGTTCATGGAATTAGTTTGTCAACAACCAGAAGCAAAGAAAACCCGTAAGTTGTCCATGTTCTCTTTGCGGGAATGCAAATAATATTAGGATTGATTTAGTTTGGAATCACTTGTATTGCAATGGATTTATGACGGGTTATAAGATTTGGTTTCTTCATGGAGAACGACCAGATTATGCTAGTACTAGCGAACCATATATTGTGGATAGCGTAGAAGAACGTAGAACGGAAGTAGATTTTGGTGTAGGTACTGTTCAGATGGTTAATGATGCCTATAGAGAAAATATACAGTTGACTGGTGCAGATGAAGATAGAATAGAGGAACCTAACTTAGAAGCCCAAAGGTTTTTCGGAATGTTAGACGCAGCTAAACAACCTCTATACAAAGGCTGTAGAGATGGTCATTCGCCTTTATCATCTGCAAGTAGATTGATGACGATAAAGACAGACTACAATTTGGCTGAGGATTGTGTGGATGCGATAACAGATTTTGTGAAAGATATTTTGCCTGAAGAGAATATTTCACCAGCTTCATACTACGAGGTTCAGAAACTGGTAGCTGGTCTTGGTTTACCGTATCAGATTATAGATGTGTGTGTCGACAATTGTATGATATATTGGAGAGAAGACGAAAACCGGAGAAGATGTAAATGGTGTCGCAAACCACGATTTCAGGAAACATCTGGCAGAGTTTCAGTCCCTTATAAGCGAATGTGGTATTTACCAATAACTGACAGATTGAAGAGATTATACCAATCAGAACGTACGGCTGAGGCAATGAGATGGCATGTAGAGCATAGAAGAGATGGAGAGATCACGCATCCTTCAGATGCAGAAGCATGGAGACATTTTCAGTCAGTGTATCCTGATTTTGCGTACGAGCGACGTAACGTATACTTGGGATTATGTACAGACGGTTTCAACCCATTTGGGAAGCACGGAAGGCAATATTCGTTGTGGCCGGTAATCCTAACACCTTACAATTTGCCACCATCGTTGTGCATGCGCCGAGAGTTTTTATTCCTCTCAATTCTCGTTCCGGGTCCAGAGCATCCAAAGAGATCACTTGATATCTTCTTACAGCCATTGATCTATGAGTTGCAAATGTTGTGGGAGCACGGTGTTGAAGCATATGATGTATCATATCAACAGAATTTTCAGATGCGTGCCGTACTAATGTGGACCATAAGTGATTTTCCAGCATATGGTATGTTATCTGGGTGGACAACGCATGGAAGATTATCGTGTCCGTATTGTCAAGATAACACAGATGCCTTCCAATTGAAGCACGGACGGAAGACATGTTGGTTTGATTGTCATAGAAGATTCCTACCTCCCGATCACCCTTATCGTCGCACAAGAAATTTGTTTAAGAAGAATAGGTACGTGTTTGATGATCCACCTCCAGATGTAGATGGTGCGAGTATATTGACTCAATTCAGAGATTTTGGAGCAGCGAGGACTCCTGATGTTGGTGGTAATGGGCATGATCCTGTTGATGGTGCTGGTGTAAATCACAATTGGCACAAACAGAGCATTTTTTGGGATTTGCCGTATTGGAAAGATCTTTTGTTGAAACACAATATAGATGTCATGCACACTAAGAAGAACTTCTTTGACAACATCATGAACACCACTCTAAACGTCGCAGGGAAGACAAAAGACAACTTGAAGTCTAGATTAGACTTGCCAGATATTTGTTCTCGGCGTGAGCTTGAGGTAATGGCGAACGGGAGATGTCCAATTCCGACCTATCGGTTAAATGCGGCTTCAAAGATGGCATTCTTCGATTGGATTACCCATGAGGTAAAGTTTCCCGATGGTTACGCATCGAATTTGCGTAATTGCGTAGATATTCGAGAAGGGAAGTTTACAGGAATGAAGAGCCATGATTGTCATGTTGTTATGCAGCGACTTCTTCCATTTGCCTTTGCCCATCTTCTACCAGCAAACGTCCATGAAGCAATTGCAGGTACATTTTAGTATTAAATTGCAAATATATCATTATATATAGTAAAACTTCTATAAATTAATAATATTGGGATTAAAATATTTTATTAATTTATAATGATATTAATTTATTGAAAGTTTTATTTTGATTGTAAAAATATTTTTATAAAATTATGATTTAAAACATTTGATCTACATAAAATTAATATTTTTAAAGTTATATATTTTATAGTTTTAGACTTAATAATTTAATATTTCTAAAAGAAATAATTTTTTTGACAATGAATAACAAAAATTTTGCATATTCAAATCTATTATTTTATCGTATTTATTAATTTATCGAGTATTAATTTATATAGGTTTAATTGTATCTACTATTTTTAATATATATTAAATTTGCTTAAACATGCAGGAATTGGTGCTTTCTTTCGCGACTTATCAAAAAGATCACTTACGGTTGACGGTATCCGAAATTTGGAACAAAATATACCCATTCTTCTTTGCAATCTTGAGAAGATATTTCCACCGTCTTTTTTTGATGTTATGGAACATCTACCTATTCATCTACCGCGAGAAGCAGCACTAGGTGGTCCTGTCCAATATCGATGGATGTATCCTTTTGAACGGTACATGTTTCACCTCAAGAAGAAGGTTAAGAATTTAAGCAAAGTCGAGGGCTCTATTGTGGCACAAAGCATTAATGAAGAAGCCTCACACTTTGCGGAATATTACTTTCCGTCAGAAGTACGTACTAAGAGTCAACGTCCTTCTCGTCATGACGATGGAGGCGAGCAACCAACGTATCCTGTCTACGTCCCAAGCTTGTTTACTCAAATTGGACGCCTTAGTGACAAATGGAAGAAACGAAAACTATCAGAGCAGGAGTATACGCACTTGCATATGTATATTCTCACAAACTGTGAGGATATTCTTGAATATGAGAGGTACGTATTAAAATTTGCTTATGTCTAATAATAATTAAATTTTTATAATTAATGAATATAACTCTTAACTATTTTTTTTTTTTTACAGGATTTACAAGGCTGTAGTACGCTCCTATTATCCGGAGTTTACAGAAGATCAAATTGTTGACCTTAAAGAGAAGGAGTTCTCGTGTTGGTTGCAATACTATGTAAGTTATAAAAGAAAATTTAAAAATTTCGGTGGTAACCTCTATATTAATTAACTACCATAATAATGTTATAGGTATCAGATGGAGTTTCTAAAGGTCAATCATTTCCAACATGGTTACTAGAGTTCTCTAGCGGACCAAAGTATATTGCAAAATCCTACCCGAGGTATTGCACAAGAGGATATGCTTTTAGGATTTATGAGGATGGAACTAGGAGGACCACAACTAATTCTGGTATATCTGTTCAAGCTGGTGGTGTTGTATACTATGGTATCCTTAGAGAAATATTGGAAATTTGCTACCCAGGAATGTTGAACATGAGATGCATTGCATTTTTGTGTGACTGGTACGATCCCGTGGTTGGTAGTGGTGTACGAGTTGACCAATTCGGTGTTACATCAATAGACTCAAGACGAAGGTTATTGAAATACGATCCATTTATACTTGCATCACAAGCAGACCAGGTATGTTCATTTATGAACATTCAGTTACAAAATCATAGATGATATAATTAAATATTTCTATTGATTGTTACAGGTATGCTATATCAATTACCCTCGAGTGACGCGCGTCAACGACCCATGGATAACAGTGACGTCGGTAAACCCAAGAGGTCAAGTATATGGAGTTGCAGCCCACGAGCCTCTACAGGCAAGCGGAAGTTGTCAGATGGCTTCAGTTGAGCATTCCCTTGAAGTTGATCTTATGGTTGACTTCACCTTATTTGAAGATGAAATAGTGCATTCAGAGTCAGAGGAATCAGTTGGAGAATTTGATGATGATATAGACTCAATTCCTTCTGACTATTCAACAGATTCAGAGTAGATAATAAATGTTAACTTTATGTAAGACAATATTTGGTACTACGTTTTATAATAAATTATTTATAATAGCTATGATTTATTTAATGATAAAAGAATGGGGATCAGAGGAACAAAATTAGAAAAGACAAGAACACATGAGATTGTCTAATAAATTTGGAAGACTAATTTTAAAATAAATGTATTTTGATACCTTGATGGAAAATTGGCATAAACATGAAAAAATCTGAACTTGAAATAAATCTTCAAATATATATTAACATCAAATAAATTGGAAATATTAGTATAAAATCAAATAATTTTGGAAACTAAGTCTATAAATAAATTAATTTGAGAACTGAGTTTAAAAAATAAATATGAAATTTGCCATTATCGACGGACATAAGATTTTCATCGGGTTTAAGGTTGGTGAACGCGGTTACACGTGGATTACGGCGGTTACACGTGGATTGCGGTCCGTCGGGAATCCCTCAGAAAATACCGACGGATTACCGAGGGATTTGGGGTTTAGGGTATCAAATTTAGAAACTTTATAACTTAGCGCATTGTAAAACATATTTTAATAAGTTTTAAACTCTAGTAATTGGTTTACACCCATTGTATGACTATAATTTAAGTTTTTGTTAATGTTCAAAGAATTTCAATAAAAGTGTTTCTATATATACTTATAATGTTACTAATTAAGTGTTTGATGTTGTGAGTCTTCTAAACTTTTTTTTTATTTATGAGAATTTGTTTAAAGAAACATGTATAAAAGCTGAGAACTTACACTAATGTTAGTGGTAAGTGAGTGACAAATAGATTTTTGAAACTATTTATGAACTTTTTTTAGGTTTTGTGTTAAAATCCCGTAATCCCTTGGTAATTCGTCGGGAATTTTGATCAGAAATTCGATTTCCGTCGGAAATCCGTCGGTTATAACCACGAAATTTAACCCGGGAACATTTCCCAAAATATTTGGAAATCGCGGTTTATTTAATTTCGTTAATAAACCGAGGGCAACCCGATGAGTGTGTCTGTCGGGAATCCGACTATAAATACAAAAACCGTCTGTTTTGCCGACCCATTTTCTCCACTTTCTCTCACTTTCCAACCCAGAATTTTTTCCCCTGTATATCTCAACTTCTCTCTTCGAATCTTCCTAATTTCATCTCCTTAACCACTCAACGATGTAAGCTTTTCATCCATTGAACTATCTATTTCATGTTTACATCAGATTTTTGGATTTAGAATATACAAATTAGGTTTTCTTAAGCCAGTCGTTGCATATAAATAGTCTTGTCTTCGCCGCTTGAAACAAATAAGTCTTTCTTCGTCTCTCTGGTCTTGTTTTATAGTTTTAGGTTTTAGCTTGTTTTCCTGAATTCAATTGGTATTTCATCGAGTTCTTAGGTTAGATGGTTAGATACTTAGAATTTTGCGTTGAAATTTGTTAGATTAGTTGTTTTTTATGTTAGATTTCGTGATTTTATGTTAGATTAGGTGATGTTTTTTAGATTTTATCAATTTTTGATAATTGGGTTAAAATTAAGTAAATTTTGGTTTGGACTGAGATGGGAAAAGTGTCTGCAAGTAGATGAAGTGCTAATAGATTGTGTACACAGTGACGAAGATCGTGTGAGTTTTCACGGTTTCACTTTATTTTTTAATAAATTGCCAAATTAATACTCATTTTATCAAATTTTGATTCTCCAGTACTAATAGCTGCCACAACTCTAATTTAGATTTGTTTTTGTTTATATTGATTTGTTGAATTTCTGTACTTAAAGACTTTTCTATGTCTTTTATCTCGTTTTTGAATTTTAACGAGTTTTTTGTTAAAGGATACGTTTAGGAGATTGTTGTTTAGTTTTTGATTGTATAATTGTTATTTAGAGATTTTTGTAATTATGATTTGTTACTTATATCAACTATTTTGAAGGAACTACGGAGAATTTCAACGTCGTACTAACCGTTCCACTCAAAACCGAGTAGAACAAAATAATTCTCGGGCTTCGTCGCAAACCCCCTCAACACATGTCTCGGAGTCTCCCACATCTGCTGCGCCTCCTATAATGTCCATTGAGGATTTTGTCTCTCAACCCGGACGAGAACGACTCCGCCGTCTCCATCCTCTCTACATCGACAATTCTACATGGTAAGTATAACACATCTATTTCATTAGCAATTTTAACTTTTCTTCTCAATTTCTAATGTTGGCTAAAACTTTTGTAGGTTCGAGGAATCGGGAAACGGTATTAGCAAATCTATGTTAAGGATGATGTATGGACTCCTCAAAGAACCATATCCAAGATATATGTCGATGCCGTGAGAGGACCCAGACTTGTGGTTCAAACAGTTTGCGGTATATTTTACTTGTTTATCAAATTTAAATTTCCAGAATTTATTTTCTTTAATTACATATTAATTCATTGAATTTTTTAATCTTGTAGCAAGACTTCAATTGGGAACGAGATTTGACAACGGAGGTCCGTCGAATGTTTGACGTGGAGATGGCAAGGGAGTTTTCCCACACGGTAAACCAATGGAAGCAAAAGTGGGTCCTCGGAGAGACTCCGAAGAGTATAAACGAGAAGGTGTATGAAGGGTTGAAAGATCATTGGATACAACCCGCGACAAAAAAGACTTCATCTACCAATTCCAACAATCGGAATAGTAGACGAGGTGGAAAAGGGATCTCAACGCACAATGCCGGGTCAACAAGCTTCTTTACTCGTGGAAAACAACTTGTAAGTTATCACGTTTGGTTTTTGCTTTGTTATCTTTTTAAGAAAATTAAAATTAAACTTTTCTTCTAAAGACTACTAGAGATGGTGTGGCTCCGGATCACTTAACGCTTATAGAGGACACCCACACCAACAAAAAGACCAAAGAAATTCAAGACTAAGTAGCTAAGCAAGTAATCGAAGTTTGTCGGAAAAGGAAAGATGAGTATATCTTATCTCAACCTCCTCTCGATGATGATGGGCAACCCCCAAAAGTCCCTTTGGAATTGATGAACCAAATTGTTCTTGAGGTAATTATGTATTTGATTTACGTTATTACATTATTTTTATATTTTCAAAATATTTATTCCTAACTAATTGTTCATAATTTTTAGGAAACTCCAAAGACCAAGGGACGTATCTTTGGGTTAGGAAAACTTGGAAAAAGAACTCGTTCACATCCAACATCATCCTATATGTATAATCGCGATCCCGAACTCGAGCGAGCCCTTCAAGAGAAAGACGACCGTATCGAAGCTCTCGAGAAGTTGATGGAAGAAAAGGAACAAGCGGACAAGAAGAGAGACGAGGAGATTGCGAAGAAAGATGCGGAGATGGCGAAGTTCATGCAAGACGTGTTGTCGAGGTTACCACCAAATTCAAGTTCTTAAATCTATCCCTTTATTATTTATGTAATTTTTAAGTTTTAAGAACATGTCTTTCATTTGTTTTTATGAATATTTGGTTTTAATGTATTTTGGATTTTCAAGTTTAGGAATATTTTGTTTTATTGTGTTTTTGATTTTCAAGTTTAGGAAATCAAAAAGTATTTATTAACATTTATAATTATGTTTAATTAAACAAAAAAAAATTCAAATGTAAAATATTCATAGTCCGTCGGGAATCCGTCAGAAAAACTGAGATTTTTAAACCGTTAGTCTCCATCGTCAGTCCATCGGAGACCCGTCGGCAATAGATCCGTCGGAAAAGCCTCAGGAATAATTCGTCGGTTTCATGTCGGAATACCCGTCGGTTATTTTCCGATGACTTCGTGACGGAATTTGCCGACGGTTTACGACCTTTAGGAAGCCGTCGGGAATATCTCCGTCAGTAAGCTATCAGGAAACACCGACGAATTCCCGACGGATTTGTGTTCCCGACGCTCTAGAACCGACGAACTTCACCTCTCCGTAATCCGTCGGAAAGAGCTCTTCTTGACGGTTTCCTGACGGATATGGCCGTCGGTTTACGGCTGTTTTCTTGTAGTGTATTCTCGAGAACAATGTCACTGAATCTTGACGGTTGTGATAATCGAACTCTATAACCCGTTGGTTCATATTGGCTAGGGTTTTTATTGCTCAAGCTTTGCTTCTTCCGTTCTTCGTTTTCTCACCGAGAAGGAGATATACATAGATATAGATATTGGGCGTTAATGGGCGATAACATACTATCAAATAAACGGGCCGAACTACAAACTGGCTCGCTTAAAACAAGATATTGGATCTTAATTAGCATCATGGTCAAATCAGATTATTAATAAACTCCATTCTTTAACATTTTTTTCTTCTAAAAATAATTGGGAACTGAAGATAATGGTGTTATCAAGTGCTTATACTAATTTTTTGTGTGGCTTTTGTTTTTTTTGTTTACGTCTTCATTTGTTAATCGATTGCAGGAAATTTACTGGTTTATTATTGGTTTTCTGTAATTTTTTGGGATAGGGATAGGGAATCATACTCGGATCAAATTACGAATTTTGAATTTGATTAATGATTATATTATCGGTAGGATTGAAATATTAAAAGAATAAAACAGTTTTATTAATTAATGTATATTTTTGTTGCTTTGTTACTAATTCGTTTATGTCTCTCTTCCCTCATGCATGCAAGTTTTTGGATTATACATGGAATTAGAAATATTTCTTGATGGTGGCTCAAAATTAGCACTTCACCAAAGAACTACGATTTTTGACGTTTTCTGTTTTTCCGGTTTAGTCACCAGATTAATCTTGATGGTTCTTTTCTGTCCATCGGTTATTTTGTAACCTTGGTTTAATCAAACTGATCGTAAACCAACCCAATTATTTGGGTTGTATAACTTTCTTTTAATATTAATGCACCTATTCAAAGAAGAAGAAAAAAACTAATTTTATCTATGCATAAGATAATATATGACGATTGTCAACTCTTGGTTGTACAATTGTAATTAAGTATATAGTCTCGCTTGAAATGAGGCTTGAGTCTAGAATTTTTCAATTGTGATTAAGTATATAGTCTCGCTTTAAATGAGGTTTGAGTAGACAATTTTTCAATTGTAATTAAGTATATAGTCTCGCTTGAAATGAGGCTTGAGTCGACAATTTTTTATTAATATTGTGATTCTTTGCTTTTGCTTACACTCCAACGAAACTAAGAGCATACAAAAAGTAATTATCGAAAGCGAATAAAAGACAAAAGACGCAACACCTCTTTACTCATTCTTAGTATTAATACTTCTCAGGCTTCTTCATCTGCTAACACTTTTTCTTCACTTGCTTACATCACCTAGCTCTCTTAACAATGGAGGAAACGACAACCTTTCATGGACTAGGACACCTCTTCTTCACAATCTTCTTGTACTGCTTCTCATCATTCATCGTGGCTCCTGCGATAACCGATATCAGCATGGCTGCGCTATGTCCCGGAAAAGACGAGTGTTCTCTCGCCATTTACCTCTCCGGCTTTCAACAAGTTGTACGTTCTATCTACAAATTAAACCTTTACTAATGTTCATAATCCTTCAGTTTCCCTTAAATAATAATATTCTTACATTATTTGAGTTTCAAAAAACAAAAAGTAAGTGATTTGTTTTTCCATTGTAAATTTTAACTTATTTTCACAATTAAGTATTAACCGTCCATCGTTTGTCTATTTTCTTAATTTTTACAAAAATATCGTATAAAACAAGAAAAAGGCCTTATTTTCTATAAATAAATATTTAAAATATGGTTATTAGATCACGGGAGTGGGATCGTTGATGATGATGCCATTGATGGGAAGCTTGTCGGACAAGCATGGTAGAAAATGTTTGCTTACTCTTCCAATGACACTCCACATTTTGCCTCTTGGTAGGGTCCCTACTTTGAATCTTATATAAGCTTTTTATTCCAAGTCTAATATTCCTTGCTTGAAAGCAAAACCATCCTATAATGTTTTTTTCATCCTATAATGTTTTTTTCATCCTATAATGTTTCACAAACATTAATTTGTTTATAAAAGTTAAGAGAAACTGCAAATAGCTATTTGATAATTAATATTGAAAATAACTTGTAGTCTTGGTTATTAAAAAATTTATGTTTCAAAGTCATGTAATTTTTTTTAATAAAGTCAATAGTTTAATTACAATCACAGTAATACAAATATATTACAAAACTTATCATCTTGTGCTGTGCACATGCAAGTACGAATCTAATGTCATATATTAACGTTTCATTTTATTGAAAAACATCAATGAATGGTCGGAAATGTATTATTTCGCTGAAAGAAATATTTGTAATAATTACAGCGACATTAGCGTATAGTACTAGAGGGACGACCATCTTCTACATGTACTATGTACTCAAGACTTCCACTTCGATAGTTTGTGAAGGAACTGTTTTTTGTCTTGCCCTTGCTTACGTGGTATGCCATTTTCCTCCTTACTTTTTTTTTTTTGTCATTAAGTGTTAAGACTTAAGATATTTCAAGAAAGGATTTATAAATACAATTAAAGTAGAGCAAACAGTCTTTAACGAGAAGAACATCCTAACGGATAACCTAGGAAGCATGGAATCGCCAAAAGTGATGCGTTTCTCGCTTCGGAAGCGGAAGCGGAAGCGGAATCGCAGGGAATCGCTCGGAATCGTCTTGGAATCGCGATTCCCAAAGTGAGGCGTTTGGAAGCGTGTTGGAACCGTACGATTCGAGATTGGAAGCACCGGTGATGTAGATCGGAATCGTGACTGGAGAAGATGAAGTCTTAGGCTTGGGCATTCGGTAAGAACCGATTAAACCGAACCGAAAGAACCGACTATTTCGGTTATCGGCGCTGACTGTGAGAGGAGGCTTGAACCGATCGGCGAAATTATTTTGAGAATTCGGTTACCGGTTCGGTTCGGTTCGGCATCACCTAACCGAACGGTTCTTCGGTTCTCTCCCACCATCACCTGTCTTTGAATAAGCTTCATGGAACTCCCAAGGAAACGAGGATGAGTTGGGAATGTTGAAGATCCGCCGCCATGGACATGCTCGAAGAAAGACGAAGGACTGAAAAAATAATAAACGAAACGCTAGGTTTAGATGCGTTTAATATATCTAGGCTACTTTGGGCTTATTTAATAGGAAATATGTTAAATGTAACATGGGTTAATCTGTATTTGCAGGCCCAAATTTTGTTACAGCCCAATATCTGTTACATAAAATAGAAAAACCTAAACTTAAATTGTGTTTCTTCAATTTTTTTCTCGCAGCCACTTTCCCTTATGTTTAGAATTTTATGAATTATATATATACACGCTTCCAATATGTATCCGCTTCCTAATTTTTTAGAAAAACTCGCTTCCCCGCTTCCGCTTCCGAGTACCCGCTTCCAATTCCATGCAGCTTAGCGGATAACTAAGACAATAATAGTTCTTTTTTTCTTTTTTGTCAACAGCTTTGACAATAATAGTTCTTTAACAAAAAAGAAAATAATAATAATTGTGTTAACTGTTACGTAGCTATAATTAACTGATAATAAAAAAAAAATTAGTTGCTTTGACTTTTTTTTTAATGCCAATTAGGCGGTCCTTTTTTTTTTCTTCCTTTTTTTTTTTAAATTTGGCCGGTCTGTACTTTTGGATGGCATAAAGAACATTAAAAAATAAGTCATTTAATTTACACAAATATTAAATGAAAACAATACTATTACTATAGCAATATTTAAGTCATATATAGCTAGCGAATGTAAAATAATATATTTTCGAAATAACTCCTATGAAGTCTATAGCAAATTCATTAAGCTTCACGTAGTTATGTTTTTGGAACATATCTCAACTTTTAAACAACATAGTAAACGGTTTCTTGTGTGTGACGTAGTGACAAATGGATTTGGGGTAAGGGATAAACTCGCTCTTTCCCTAGGTTCAAATTCCACTAGAAACAGATATAATATTGAAATTAGGAAGCAAGGATTAGGAACGTATCTGATGTCGGATGATTGTGTTGTCTGGTCACTGCAAAACAAGTTAAAGCAGACCTCTCTAGTTCGATGCCAAGGACGAATGGAAGCCTCAATAGGACAACCTTTCTCTGTCAGGCTGGTTCGCTTCTAGGATTTAGTCATACGACTTAAATTGATTGTGATGGGGTCATGTTGTAGTCATGGACCCTAGTTCAATGCTGATCCGGATCACTCTAGATTATATAAAAATATATGTCCATAGAGTAAATAATTCGTTATCGGGTTCAACTTCAAAAATTACTTTTTAGAAATACAATTAAAAGTGATTCTTTTTCAAATGCTGATAATGATTACAAATATTTCATTAGACTTAAAGATGGAGAAGGAGACTTGTTAGGGTAGCCATAATTACGAAACTCAATTCAATGTTTCATGAGAAGTCCATTAGTTCACGTTATAGTTCATAGCAATTAAAGATTCATACAAATTTGTTAGAACATCAATGGAAGGCAACCTTGATAATTGATTTAAATACAAGTCTTGCTTTATATTTAAAACATCATTTCAACCAGTTAAATAGTCATTAAATTAGAAATTTATAGACCATTCTGGTTTTGTTTGTCATTTTTTTAGGACATCAATGGAATGCAACCTTTGAGAATTTTTTTAAATAATAGACGACAAGTCTTGATTTTTATTTGAAGGAGCGTTGTTTAAAAAACAAAAATATCATTTCAACTAGCTAAACAATCGTTGAATTAGAAATTTATAAACGGCCAATAATATGGTTTTCTTTGTCATTTTTCTAGAACATCAATGGAAGGCAACCTTTTTTTTTTTTTTTTTAAATAATAGACTACAAGCCTTGATTTTTATTTTAAATAGCATTGTTTTTTTTTCAACTATAGTTGAAATGATGTTTTAGTTCCTTAAACAATGCTATTTAAAATAAAATAGAAACAAGACTTGTAGTCTATTATTTAAAAATATTCTCAACGTTGCCTTCCATTCAGGTTCTAAATAGAATTGTTTAAAAAACTAAAACATCATTTCAACTAGTTAAACAGTCATTAAATTAGAAATTTATAGACCAATATGGTTTCCTTTGTCATTTTGAATAATTTAACTAAAGACATTTTGTAATATGAAAAAGTAGGGGTCAATGGCGAGTATCGCTTATCTCGAACTCTCTCGTCAGCAATCTTTGTAATGCTCTATTATTGATTATAAATAGCATATCCTTCGTGCTAATTGTTTTTAGGATTTTAATGTAAATGATGACCTCTTCTGAGATAAAATTGTTGAGGTAGGAAAATCTAAAAGTTTCAAAATATTAATACTGAATAACTGATGAAATCTTTAGAGAACTCCAAAAAAATTTATGAGAGTTTTTTGGGCGAATTTTCAGGCTGATAATGTATCAGAAAGGAGACGAGGCTCCGCGTTTGCAATACTTACCGGAATTACATCATGCGCATTCGTTTGTGCCAATCTTTGTGCTCGATTTTTATCTATTGCTGCGACATATCAGGTATCTCTATATAGTCGGAGTTATATATATGTGTATGTATAGTTAGTATATTTCAGTTAAGATCATCGATATCCTGACTTGTTAGGTCGCAACAGGAATGGGAATTTTATCATTGTTGTATATGAGGCTTTTCCTACCGGATTCGATCCGAGACAATAGCCTCGGTGCTCCTATTGTTATAAGCGAGACATTGAGTTCCTCTTTACTTGAAGATTGTCCTGGACATAGAAATAGAATATTTAGAGCAATTCATTCGGTACGTGAAATGGCATCTCTATTGAGAAGTAGGTGTGTTTTCTTTTTCCTTACTTTTTCTTTCTTAACTTATAACTTGTGATCAGAGAGGATTGATGATTAGTGAAAAAAATCAACTAATTTTTATCCTCTTAGTTTAAAATAAAATTTACATAGATTTCTTAATTAGGTTTATTTTCCAGCGTTCCATTTTTTCAAGTTGCGATGGTATCATTCTGCAGTAGTCTTGCTGAGGCAGGTCTACATGCTTCATCTATGGTAAGCTTATAGCTATGCGATGCGGCTAATAAATGACTATTATTTGGTTTTTAACGTAAATATATCCACAAAAAATAATGAAACATGCTTTTCATTTGTAACTTGAAATGCTAGTAAGGGACAATAACTGGCAGATACTAGTGTATGACGTAGCTCATAAAACTATAATTAGTAAAAATTAATAATTTATATTAGATTTTGCATTTCTAGATATTATTTCTAATAAAATAAATGATTTTTATTTTTGTCGATTGCTTCACACAGTACTATTTAAAGGCCAAGTTTCACTTTAACAAAGACCAGTTTGCAGACTTGATGATCATATCAGGCGCAACCGGATCTATTTCACAGGTAAATAACAATTAATATGCTTACTTTTGTAGCGACTTATGGGAGGTTATTAGTCTTTTTCACATTGTTTAACTTACAAAGAAATGTTATTTCACAGTTGCTTTTTATGCCCATTCTAGTTCCTGCTTTAAAAGAGGAGAGACTGCTCTCAATTGGTCTTTTCTTTGGTGGTGCCCATGTAAGAACTGTGTCTTGTCCTTATTCTTTTCCGCAGTTATTTTTTTTCCCACCATTTTTTGTTCTCTAAACTTTGTATTTCATATTTTTTTTTCTTCTTTTTCACAATAATAGCTTAACTAATTTAAACAAAAAATATATAGTTTATGAAAACAACATCCAATATAGTTTTAGCTGAATGAGCTAAATTATGAGCCCTTAAATTTGGTTTCATGAACATTTTCTTATATGTTGCAATCTTTTATTTTGCAGATGTTCTTGATATGTGTGGCATGGTCCTCATGGGTATTAATTATATCGTTTTAAGAAAATACTTTTCATCCTTTTCATTTTGGATACTTTATTTTTTTTGTTATATCATTTTAGCGTTCATAAGAATTGCCTCTTTAGTGTATCTAATTTTGTGTAGATTTTTGTGAGATCAATTATTGGCTAAAGATAATTTAAAACACACAGGTTCCATATATGGCAGCCATATTTTCACTTTTCTCAGTATTTCCACATTCATGTGTAAGTCTATATATTAGATATATTTTTATGCGAGTTTATAATTAATTTAATTATATCTTGAAAAATATTGTAATTCAACAATTCAACTTTACAGATGCGAAGCATTGTCTCCAAACAAGTAGCATCATATGAACAGGTAACTAACTCTTGGCTTAGAAAACGGATAGAAGTATAAATGATTCAAAGAATGAAAAAAAGGGAGTAGGATTAGATAAAAGATTAGTGGCTTACATGAGAAATATTGTTATTTTTACATGAAATCGAACCTTATTATTTAATTTTTGTGAAATTGGTTTTGACTCTTATCAAATTTAGTTAAATGGTCTATGCAAACTCTAACTAATGGTAACCTATTCAGGGGAAAGCCCAAGGGATTATTTCAAGCATAGATTCCCTTGCAAATGTCATTTCCCCGCTTGCATTTTCACCTCTAACAGGTTTCACTATTTACATAATTCTTGTTTATTAATACTATTTACTTATTAAGATAGAAATGCAACACTTGCTACTAACACAGGTACTTTTTGTTTTAGATTGGTTTCTATCTGAAAGGGCTCCATTTAATTTCCTAGGGTTCAGTATAATGTGTGCGGGGTTTATGATGGTAATATACTTTATCTTTTTGCATTTTCTAAAAATACAAGGAAAAGTTTTTTCGATGGTAATATACTTTACTTAAAGGTTTTCGAAAAATACAAGGAAAAGGTTTTAGCTCTGTTTAATATTCAGATTTATTACCGTTCTTGTATTTGATACCCTCAACTGAATGAACATTAACATAATTAGAAACACCATTCGCTCTCTTAGTCCAAAACTTCCAAACGATGCTGCATTTCAACCTTTTAAAATTAAGGGGTAATAAAATTAACGTTCAATTATAATGTTATTTGGGGTTGGGGTTTTCATTCTTATTTTTGTGGATAAATAGAGTTAATAAAATTTATGTTAGTATATTTTAAGTCAATGCATGTAAACAAAAACACTATGTTATATGAGTACAAGTATTAAACTTAGCTAAATGTTTTGCTTATGTATTTTTGAAAATAGCTAAATAGTTTGATATATTTAAATATATATTTTAAATAATATAATATTGTTGTCCAAGTAAAGAATTGTTTTATTGAATCCAGTATGATACTTAAAATGAAATTGTATATGAAACATAGAAACTTTTTCAATCTATTCCTCAGATTAATTATATTACATTGGTTGGTTTGATTACTAAGAAAGATGATCTATATAATGTTCGTTACTTTATTATTTTTGTAGACTATAGCTTTCATCCAAAGCCTCATGATCAGAGCAACAACTCCAATATCGGATATGGGATCTCCATAATACAGTTCTAAATATCACCAGTCGATTCTTGGTATTATTTTAACCCTTAATATTGTGTATGGTTTTACGATTTCCAAAGTCAGGAATAGCTCCTAGGGGAATCACCATATTTGATGGTCGTTCCTGTTAATTTAGATGTCTTCTTTTCTTTATATTTTTGGTTCAAAGTTAATTTAGATATCTAAAGCAACGAAAAAGCTCCAATATTTGTATCATTTTATTTTCATTTCTAAAATACTAGTTCATTTTATAAATAGGTATATATCTGTGTATAAATACGTATAAATATAATATACAATTACCACCCAAATATATGTTACTTATAATGTAACATACTAGGATATGACCCGCGGTACACCGCGGGTAAATTTTTATTTTTATTTTTTTATTTTGTTATAAACTGATGAATTTGATGTATTAATTTTTTTCTGTTTTATTGGTACCGTAACGTAAGTTTGATTCTGTACGGTTTTTAATAAGATGTAACTCTGTGATATTTTAAGTGTAACAATATTTGGTTTTTATATGGTGAATTTACCATGCGGTACACCTCGGGGTTTCATTGTGTAACTAAAAATTTAAATTTTTGTATTTGTTTAGTTAATATTGTTTGTTATATTTTGTGTTTAATATTGTATAATTGTATTCTGATTGTTAGTTATAGGATTTTATCCGTAGTATACTGTCATATATTAATATCGATCAAAACCCGTCCCGTAATATAACTCCGTCCCGTGATAATTATTATAATTGATCTCTGGGCACAACTGAAGAATAACCAAGAACAAACTCCTATGTCTTATTGGTATCTGATTTCTGTTTACATTATATATTTTCAATAAATAATTTTTTTTTATTAATTTACGCTATTTTATATCTTCCCATTACTTATAATATACTATTAGACCAACCCGTAAAAAACTATATAACGGTATATATGAAAACCCTAACCCATTCCATCACATTATTTGCGATCATTTAAATTTGTTTATCAAGTTAAAAATATTGATAATAACAATTTTTATATAAAAAATATACTCCCTCCGTTTCACAAAGAGTGTCGTTTTAAAGTTTTGATCTCGTTTCATAAAGAGTGTCGTTTTGTGTTTTCAATACAGTTTTAAAGACTAATTCTCTTTTTTAACTTCACTATTTTAGCTTATTAATTAGAGAGATGGTATTATTTAGTGTATTAATAAGGGGTAGAAATGAAATTTGTTTACTTTTCTTAATTTGTGTGAAAAATGTTAGAATGTAAAACAGAGAATGTAATTCACAACAAAACAAAAAATGCTGGAGTACTTTAACTCTATATTACACATTTTTTCACTTGGGTCTAACAAAAAACATAACAGCCCATTAGTCATATTAGCCCAAAACAATAGAAACATAAATCCACTTCCCTTTGTTGTTTTTTCTCCTTCTTCCCACGATTCTCTCTTGCGACCAATGACCAATACTTCGTCTTCCTCTACTTGTTAGTCTCATTGTTCTACATCATCATCTTCTCACTCTCATATCTAATCGTCTTCTCTTGCTCAATGCAAGCTTAATCGAAGACTCAACCTTCAACAAATCTGAATAAGCAACCACAAAAGGCACAAAACCAAAAGATCGGATCTTTCATCAGCTTCTCACTTCAAATTGCTTCATCAATTGTTTCACTTAAGTATTCTATCAATCTCGTCTCCAATTTTATCAAGTGATCATCAAATTGATGAGTTTTGCAATTAGACAAAAAGACGTTTCTTACAACATGCGGAACGATGTTCTTCCATAATCTCTTTTCGCCGATTAGATCCTTCTTGGGGATTTCTTGGAGACTTATGTAATTCACATCGATTTAGTTGTACCTTTATAGATCGCCGGTAAGTCATACCCTTATACAATCAATTTTTCTTCATATGTTTCGTTCACAAATCTGTATAATTTCTGAAATTCTAATGCAAATCCTATCTTTCTTCAATTGGGTGTGAATTATTGCAAAGATAAGACGGATACAATGATTTAAGGTAGACATGAGTGAAGGATCCAACACAAAAAGAAGACTGGAGACGAAAACATCGATTATCTTAATCCGGGAAAGAATTATACGAATTCGATGCGGTGTCAGAAATACATAAATCATCATTCTAGAAGGATAGATTCTCAGACTTTGTTTTAGATCATAATATTTATTTTGTTTTATCGATTAGGACGGAATCTATACTTATGTGTATGCATTTGAATAGTATGTTAATTTATACGAAATCACAGTTTCTTTGAGCTAAATCTGAGTTAAATCTTTTAGCAGTTTTTGATGATCCTCTTCCTACAGTGAACTGCGCGGGAGATTTTGTGAAAAGAGTTGAATCATTGTCTTCGATGGAAAATAACTCTGCAAAGCTTGAAAATGGCAGAACTCCACATTGTTGGACTTTTTTCAGTAGTAAACAAAGTTTCTCAAGTTAGTTTCTTCAAAGCTATACAAAATAATGTAAAAATATAGAAATAAAATGGTTTTCCTTCCTCTTTTCCTCATAGGAAAACATCCCAACAGTCACGAAATAGAAAGTTAGAGCTGGGATGCTTCAAGGTGTGGAAATCGCATTGGGGTTTCCTGAAGGCTCGATTCCTAAACCCGTTTATACACGTCTCATTGACTATTGAGACATTGTAAAAAAAAAAAAAGGTATTAGTCGTTTGCTGTGAATTGCTGGATGTGTTAGAAATGATAGAGAGGTTTGATATTTATAGTGAAGTATAATGTTAGGGTTTTTGGCTCGAAAATCTTGGAGCCGAAGCAAAAAATATTTGATATATTAGCTATCATATCTTCTTGATTTTTATCAAAATGAATGATTCACGAATTTAGGCAAAATTAGGATATTGCGTAGTAGTTTATGGTTAGGATTAGATTAGATCATATATTTTAGAAGATTTGTTTAGTAATTAGTCGAGATTTAGAGAATATAATTAGACAATATTTTGGTTAATTAAATGGCAATATTTACTCTGAAATCTTTGCTAATGTTTTAGGAAAGTCTCATAAGTGTAGGTCTAACGTTTAATGCGGGTCATTTACACATTATTAGGATTTGGTAGATTAGGAAAGTAAATAAGCGAATATTGAGTCGAATTACTTGATTTTTTTTGGCAAGTCTTATTTAAAAGGATCCGAAAGCTGTGATTGGCCAATGAATCGGGTCAAAAAAAAATCCGGGTCAAAATCTTACTAAATACCCGACCCGATTGGCTTTGAACAAATTTGTACTTTAAAAATGTTAAGTAGATAAGTATGATCAGCGTAACCTTAAACTAACTACCTAAACATATCGGTATATGAAAAAGACATCAACTAGTCCTCACCTTAGCCAATCAATTCTGAATTCACGGTTTAGGGATAACAACATCATCAATCTGGTTTAGCAACGATCTTGGTCTGCATCGGTGAATTAACCGGTCAAAGATTAAATAAAATAATTAATACCCATGATTTAATCTCCTAAACCCAATCAAATCCAAAGTTTTGATTTAAATTAATTAGACCCGGTTTAATAATTAAACCAAAAGAAATCTAATAATTTAATAATGATACAGGTCAAATTGATCCTAAAGCCTACTCTCTCAAATAAGAGATCAAATTATAGTACTTAAGGGTCGAATTCCACAAAGTTCTTTTGTTCACACAATAAGTTATAAGTCTCGAAATTAGACTAAATGAAATACTTAAAATTAAAATAGAACAATAGCATGCAATGATATCGGGTGAAAGGATCAATAGATTCAAGCGTCAGATTTAGGGAAATTCTCAAAAAATAAACTATTAATAAATCTAGCAAATTAATTAGGATTATTTAATGAACCGTTCTTGAACTCAAATCACAAATGTATAGCTAACCATCTCTCGATGCGATAACTAACAAGTCTAATATCAGAAATTCCACCTCTCGATGCAAATTCCTAGATCTAGACTAGCATTAAATTCAGGTTTGATAAGTTCACCTTAGTAGATAGGCCGATTCTTATTACACACCTATAAACCAGGCTCATCTAAAGTAGTTCAGGTAGCAGGTGCCCTCTCGGATCAAATACATATTATCCTAAGATCAGGTTCTAGTTAGCTACTCTAGAACAAGCATTTAGAACAACCTAGATGAAGAACACTATGGATTAATCCTAACATGTAATTGATTTACTAGTTCATCTAAATCCCTAATGAGAATCCCTAAACCTAACAAGGAGATTACTCAGACATTATTAATGAAACAGAAAACATGTTGAATAGATTGCAGAATAAGAAATCAAAAGAAGAAAAGGGATTAGAAGAAATCTTCTCTCTAACAAGGTAATGGATCTCTGAAAAGTTGCTCTCTCCAATTATATTCCAAAGGGTTCAAGCACATAGACTTACAGAAGCAAAATACAAAAGTTTCCGGGTAAAGAAACAGAAAAATCCTAAAAACTATTTATAAAGTCTCCAAAAACGTGCAAGGACTAAAATTGCAAATAGGGAAGTCTTCTGGGTAAATTCTGCGGGCTTTAAAACTCTACTGGGCCGCGTATGTTGTCGAGCGACACCAAGGGTGTCGGTCGACACTCATGCCTTGGTTCGAACTGAATTCGTCTCTTCAGCTCCAAATCTTCGGTTAAGCTCCAGAATGATTCCTTTTCTCCAATTTCGTCGAACGTGTCAAAACCTGAAAAGACTCAAAAAGACACTAGAAACAACAGAAAGACTCTAAAACTAACACGTAAATCACGGTTAAAACCAGTAAAATCCATGTTATATCAACTCCTCCAGACTTAGCTTTTGCTTGCCCTCAAGCAAAACGCAAAAACCGAACCCGTGGAAGAAGTTTGAAAACATAGAAACTCCCAATTTCTCTAGCCTATTACCTTGATTATTCAAACCAAATCCAAATGCCTAGCAGATCGCATCAAATCCTAACCACCATGTAATTCTCCGCAAGCATTCTCAACATTCCAAATTCCAAACCAAATTCCACAACTATATCCTATAGCCCTCATCGCATAAATCCCATCAATAAAATCAGTACTCAAGAACCTTCTAGACTCATTTCCGTACTATACCATGACAAATCAACCATTACAACATATTTAGGTACTCTTTCTCTCCTAGACTTGTTCCTTTTCAAACCATTTTTTTTTAGCTTCAAAGGTGTAAGCGAATAATGGTATCATCGAAATTTTCCTAACCTCGCATCCAACCTTCGTGTGATCATTCCTCTTCAAGTAAAATAATGAGATCACGGGAAATTTTCCTATCCCTTTACTCCAAAAGAAAATCATCTCAATCTTTATTTTTTTTTTATTTTTTTTATTTTAGAATAAGGGAGAGGAGTACCATTCTTTTCCACATTGGTCTCATTTATCATGTATGAACGAGGAGTCAAGTTCTACGAATACTAACCTTACAGATTAGGTGAAGAGCATAAACTTTGCTCAGGCTTTAGCGGATTGTGTTGGAAACATGGATATCCTCTGGTCTATCGATTAACTCTCTGGATTTTCCATTAGTTGGATTGAATTGAATCTGCAGCATTAAACTAGCCAGGCAATAATCTAGAGAAAAGATCATAATTTCTAACAAAATTTTGACTCCATAAAACGACTCAAAAGAAAAAGAAAAATAAGAATAAGACTCAAAAAGAAAAACATAATTAGTAAGTGCCTCCCCAGACTTAAACGACATTGTCCCCAGTGGCATTCAAACCGGAGTTAGCGAAAAAGAAAGGAAAATAAAATAAAAATAAAAGAAAAAGAAAAGAAAAGAAACTTGTAGAAGCATCAGCGTCCGTAGTTCCTTGTCCTGCATCATCAACAGAAGAAACAAGCACTCGAAAATCTCGTGGCTCGTTTACTTGTGAAGCCTTCTTCGAAGATATGGAAGTATTAATTGAAGAAGGTAAGAGATGAGGAGGAGATGAACAATACCTTTGCTGATCAAGGCGTGGAAAGCGTGGGCGAGGTGATCTGTATGGCTCAGGAACAGCTCCCGAACTTGTGGCAGTGTTTGCAGTCTCGTGAGCAACGTTTGCTGAAAGCGGTGTCTCTGGTCGTCGAGGGTGTCGATCGACACAGGTGTGTCGATCGACACCGGTCCGTCTGCAGGAGGCTGAATGGTGAGCTGAGCATTGTCGGGTTCCTTCGGCGTAGTAGATTGCAATTCCTTCTCAAATTATTTTGTAGATTCAACAGAGAAGGACTTATCACTGAGAATTAGAGGTGTTCGTGGTCCTTTCATGTCGAAATCCATCTTCACATCACAAACATCCAACGAAATCTGTCCTTTCTTCACATCAATCTTTGCACCAGCTGTGGCTAAGAAGGATCTAACCAAGATAAGAGGATCCTTGGGTTCGACATCGTAGTCCAGCACTACGAAATCAGCAGGTATGAGAGAGTCACCAATCTTCACAGGAACATCCTCCAAGATTCTTTCGGGAATACGCTTAGAACGATCCGCGAGAAGCAAAGTGATTCTTGTCGGCCTGTAAGACGTCATACCAAGACAGAAAACAACTGAATGTGGCATAAGATTAATGCCAGAGCCAAGGTCACATAATGATTTCTTGAACCGGCTTATAGAGATGGAACAATCAAGAACAAAGCTTCTTGGATCATGTAGCTTCTCAGACATTCGACTCTGGATAATCGAGCTAACGTATTCAGACACAACCACTTTCTTCTTCCGCTCTTTCGTAGCTTCCTGCAGCACAATCAAACTGATGTCCTTGGTGAGCAAAGCAGCTTCCTCAGAACAAATACCATTATTCACCAAACGCTTGACATAGCGATCAAGTGTTGGAGAAGATGTCTCGGGATTGACTTTAGGAATAGAAGCCAAGATCTTCTCCATTATGGCCTTGTAGCGAGCATCCTGAATCTCCTGCTTAGAGTGACGCTTCCTAGGAAAAGGAACCGGAGGCGTGTAAACATGCTTGGTAGGTGGAAAAACAAGTGCATAAGGAGCTGTTTTGACCCAGTGTCGAGCGACACTAGATGAGTGTCAGTCGACACTATCAGAAGTTGTCGACTTCTCCGAATCGTGATTGCTCGATCCTTCAGAAGTTGAGATTGGATTGCTGTCAAGAGAGTGTCGATCGACACACAGGCGGTGTCGGTCGACACCAAAGCTTGGTGTCGGGCTGGGAGAGACTGTAGCGGTCGCAACTCTCCGTCAAACATCGA
Organism: Arabidopsis lyrata subsp. lyrata; assembly: GCF_000004255.2. Classification (NCBI taxonomy): domain Eukaryota; kingdom Viridiplantae; phylum Streptophyta; class Magnoliopsida; order Brassicales; family Brassicaceae; genus Arabidopsis; species Arabidopsis lyrata. The sequence goes on along the minus strand of NW_003302548.1, from coordinate 7,043,580 downwards.
AACTTCTTCGAAGGATGGATGGTGTCGATCGACACCCTGATGGTGTTGGTCGAAACTGAGGAGTGGAGTCGAGCTGTTGGAGGTTGTGTCGATCGACGAGTCTTCGTCAAATGTCGTTTTCCATGGGAAACAGACGGGTGTCGAGCGACACCAGCGTGTGGCGCTCGACACTGGATCTGCAGCTGCGAGCTCGAGTTCGTCTTCAGTATCTAACTCTTCCCAGACATCATCTCCATCACGAATCAGAATCACATTACATGTCCTCTTGGGATTTGCATCAGGCATACCAGGGAGAACACCATCTTGTCGCTTAACAGCGGCGACAGTTTGAGCAACTTGAACACCGAGCTTCTTCATATGAGTGTTCAAAGTGTCAATCTTGCCATTCAAATCAGTGTAGATGGCATCAAACTTCCCATTAAACTCCACTGTAAGCTTGGTATGCCCCTCTAAAATCTGCTCAAGCATTGTTTCCATCTTACTCTCGGGAGTGGGTGCAGGTGGGTTTTGGTAAGTTGTGTTCCCGTAGGTCCTCTATAAGCTACTAGTGTGCGGATATGTCTTCTGAAACGCTGACCTGTTGTTGAAGCCAGAGTTGTTCTGATTCCCTGTGAAACGCTGACCAACGAAATTACCTTGAGGAGGCCCAAACTTCCTGTATCCTTGTCCATCATTGTAGAACACTCCTTCTTCAGATTCTTCCTCTGGCTCAATAGTCTCAACCTCTGCAGCAAAGTGAACAGCTTTCTTTCCCGTGAGGAGGCTGTGAACTGAATCCAACTTTGCATTAACTTCTACGAACTGAGAACCAGTAATTGTGCCTGCAATCTTCTTTCTCTCAAAGTCCGCGTTCTTCGTGTTGTTGCCACATGCAAGATTCTCAATGAGAGCTACAGCATCTATGGGGTACCTGGTGTTGAAGTTACCATTGCTCGCAGCGTCAAGAGCCATCTGGTATCTCTAATCTATTCCTCTGAAGAATGTACCGATAAGCTGAACTTCACTGAAACCATGATGAGGGCAATCTCGTTGGTACTCCTTAAATCAAACCCAAGCAGCTTTGAATGCTTCTGCTGGTCCCTAAGTGATTGTAGATAACTTGTTGCACAGCTCCTCAGACTTGCCATCATCGTAGAAATTATTGAGAAAAGCTATTTTGATACTCTGCCAGTTAGTCAAAGATCCTGGCTTCAACTGCTTTAGCCAAGAAGCTGCTTCCGCAGCAAGTGAGTATGGGAAGAGCTTGCAGAGAAGGTAGTCATCCGAAACTCCATTAGCCTTAATGCTAGATACCAAGTCCTCAAATCGCTCGATATGATCCATAGGCTGTTCAGTGGAGAAGCCATGGAAAGGATGTTGACCCACAAGAGTGAAGTATGCGGGTTTCAACTCGAAGTCATGTCTCTGGAATGGGGGAGGTACGATCGCTGATCGATTAGCATAGAACAGGTCTGGCCTGTTGTAATCCCCAGAGTCATCTAACGAGCCACCGCAACAGGCGGTTGTTGTTGGCCCTGCTGGCCAACTCGGATTTGCACATCCATAGGAGGTTGGTGTCGAGCGACACCCTGGTGGTGTCGAGCGACACCATCGACGTGAGCTACCACTGCGTCTGGTGGAACGGCAGGATTGTGGATATTAGGATCATCCACAATCAGATCCTCAGGGATGACAATCCCTTGATCATCCAATCTCTGTCCAGCCTCATTGTAGGCTTGTCCATCATCATTTCTCAAAACCCCTTCTTCATCAGCTCTAATTTCTCCATGAACCATTGTTGATGTTTTGCGAGCTCTGCGGTTGGTGCGTTCTAGCTTTTCCAAGTCGAGTGTAGACAAATTGACGAGGTTCTTCTCTTTGCTGCTCCGAGTTATGCGATTAGGCATGCACCTGAAACACAAGAAAAACAAAAGAAAGAAACGCGTAAGTATAAAAAAAAAATCAAAATCTAGACAAAATTTCTAAACAAGACTTAATGGTGATTCCCAAGAACTCTGGCAACGGCGCCAAATTTGATACATGTCAAATTGATCCTAAAGCCTACTCTCTGAAATAAGAGATCAAATTGTACTACTTATGGATCGAATTCCACAAAGTTCTTTTGTTCACACAATAAGTTATAAGTCTCGAAATTAGGCTAAATGAAATAATTAAAATTAAAATAGAACAATAGCATGCAATGATATCGGGTGAAAGGGTCAATAGATTAAAGCATCAGGTTTAGGAAAATTCTCAGGAAATAAACTATTAATAAATCTAGCAAATTAATTAGGATTATTTAATGAACCGTTCTTGAACTCAAATCACAAATGAATAGCTAACCACCTCTCGATGCGATAACTAACAAGCCTAATATCAGTAATTCCACCTCTCGATGCAAATTCCTAAATCTAGAATAGCATTAAATTCAGGTTTGATAAGTTCACCTTAGTAGATAGGCCGATTCTTATTATACACCTATAAACTAGGCTCATCTAAAGTAGTTCAAGTAATAGGTGCCCTCTCGGATCAAATACATACTATCCTAAGATCAAGTTCTAGTTAGCTACTCTAGAACAAGCATTTAGAACAACCTAGATGAAGAACACTATGGATTAATCCTAACATGTAATTGATTTACTAGTTCATCTAAATCCCTAATGAGAATCCCTAAACCTAACAAGGAGATTACTCAGACATAATTAATGAAACAGATAACATGTTGAATAGATTGCAGAATACGAAATCAAAAGAAGAAAAGGGATTAGAAGAAATCTTCTCTCTAACAAGGTAATGAATCTCTGAAAAGTTGCTCTCTCCAATTATATTCCAAAAGGTTCAAGCACAGATAATTACAGAAGCAAAAGACAAAAGTTGCCGGGTAAAGAAACAGAAAAACCATAAAAACTATTTATAAAGTCTCCAAAAACGTGCAAAGACTAAAATTGCAAATAGGGAAGTCTTCTGGATAAATTCTGCGGGCTTTAAAACTCTAAACCGTCGAGATTCCTTGCTGGGCCGCGTATGGTGTCGAGACACCAAGGGTGTCGGTCGACACTCATGCCTTGGTTCGAACCGAATTCGTCTCTTCTGCTCCAAATCTTCGGTTTAGCTCCAGAATGATTCCTTTTCTCCAATTTCGTCCCGAACGTGTCAAAACCTGAAAAGACTCAGAAAGACACTAGAAACAACAGAAAGACTCTAAATTTAACACGTAAATCACGGTTAAAACCAGTAAAATCCGTGTTATATCAAATAACAACTAAAATTCAACTCCATAATCCATAATCACATGATCGACTCTGGTATAAACAATTCCAACTTCATCTTCACGTTTGCACAATACCACAATTAACTCACGATAATTAAGTTTGGTTTAAGAACTCAATTACACACGTAAGATCGCTTGGTTTAGATTGGCTTTAAGATCCCGGTTCAATAATCTAAACAACACAACATCAACGACACGAGAATGAGACGGGCCGATACCTTTCTCGGTGATTACTATCGATGGGTCACCTTAGCAGCTAGACGAGGTGGTTCAAGCTCAGAGTGGCTAGGTCCTCATAGTTCAACAGTCACAAGCAAACAAAACAACAAAGCATAAGACAAGGCCAGAGATTTCATGCACAAGTTACTATATAGATCTAGGGTTTCCTTACCTTTAACGGCCTATACAATGGCTACGGCTGCTCCGTTGACAGTGGCCTACATCTCCGGTGGTGGCTGTTGTATTCTGTTTAGTATATGTATATTCATGTATGTATTTGTATATGTGTCCATATCGTCGTCCCCCTTATGGACGGAAGAAAGAAAGTTCGAACCAAAACAAACCCTACCAGAGAATCTTGGGTGGAGAAGAGGAGCAGTGAGGTCTCACGTGGAAAGTGATGGAGGAGGAAGTGATCTCGTCAGCGTAAAGAGAGACAAAATAAAAGGAAAATCTGTGAAGGCTTATTTAAGGCAACGTTTGGAGGTCGAAACGTTCATCAATCTCGCCCAAAATTTGTGGAGCTCTTAATAGTACGACAACTAAATATTTAACAGTTGGATCATGATTTTAACAGTAAGTTATTGTTTTATTCGTGTTTCTATGGCACATTTGTATAAAGTATATGATGCTAAGTTCTATTGTTTGATTTGACAAACGAGGTTGGATAGACCTGAAGCTCTGCAGGAGCATTCGTGGTGCATGGTTCTATTCTTAGGTTGATGGAGAACCAAGCTGAAACTTGGTGTTATGTTGAATTTTATGTTGTAACGCTTTTAACATAGTTTAAGGTTAAGTCGAGCATACCTATATGTTACATATTTTATTAAATAAGATATATTTGAATGATGATTGTATATTCAAACTGGAAAAATTGAATTTGGGGACGAATTCTCGATAAGTGGGGGAGAATTGTAAGACCCAAACAAGCCCAACAAAGGCAAAGAGAACCTGTACTAAAACCAAAAACCAAAAGAGAACGTGTATGTATGTGTGTATATAGTGTTTTCTTCGTCGTCATTGCCGCAACTTCTGGCCATCACCATCACCAATCAAAATACTCATTAAATCTTGATCTCAAGTCATCGTCACCCAACCTTGTTGAGTTCAAAGCTGTCGTTTATGGGTGTAGTTGTGTTTTCGATTAAGAACAAGTGGAGAGAAACGAATTGCTCCTCACGAACCGTAACGTTGAGCCGTAGTCATCACTGTTCGTCACTGGCTCATTGGATAAGGATGCCTAACCTCATGTTAGTCTATGTTAGTTTCTTGAGGATTGGTGGCTTACATCTCAAATTAATTGTGTTTCGAGGGAAAAAGAGGAAGGAGAGATCAGTCAAGTAAAGATGTTGGTGAAACTTTTCCCGTCTGATCTGAAAGAACCAGATCACAATTTTGGTGTCGCTGGATAGATCTCGCTGCAAGGAAGTCACATCAACCAACAGATCGTTGTTACGAGGTATATTCCATCCGGAAAACATGTTTAAAGTTGACGAAAAATCACAGTTTCTGAACCCAGAATTAACTAAGTAACATATTTCATATTCAAGTTGGCCTTTTAGAGAGTATATTCCGGCCATCTCGGAGCAGGGGAGGACAAGCTGACAGTGGGTACGTTTAGAGGGAGTGTCAGGGAAGCAACCGGAGCCGTTGTTGTCACCAGAAAAGGTAAATGCCTAACCGCTATGACGTTTGCTTTGTACGCAAGAAACACCTGCAACTGGTTAATCTAAAACCCTAAAATAACAGATCTTAGGTACCTTCTTTGGGGCAGTGTTTCGAGGTTCAAAACTTATCCGATCAAGCTGAAAGTTTGGGGAGAGCTGCGTGGTATAGCAATCTTCAAATGCAACGGTGGGATTAAGAATTTAACGGTCCATTGTGAAGTTACTAGTGCGTTTGTTTGGATACGTAAGTGAGCTGTTCTTCGTCATCAAAAGGCAAAGGTGATGGTGTGATCTGCGGAGATGTGATTACAAGTTTCTATTTTTATGCTTCATGATTCACTTGCATAGGATTAGATCTGTTTTCTTAGTAGTAATGACTTGTTAATTAGGATTGATGATATGATAATTGTTTTAGTTTTATAGGATGATTGTGTTAATGTCACAGAGATGACAAGCTTTATAGGATGATTGTGTTAATTGTTTTAGTTTATATGATAATTGTTTTAGTTATATGTGTTATATGAGAAAGTGGAATTACAATCTTTTGAGATGATGAAAAGTAGAACAGTGGAAAAGTGGAAACTGGTCTACATTGAATTGACGGGTTCTTTGTAGCTCACTAAAAGACTGAAGAGTCCAGTGGAACGAGATAGGTTCAAAGGTCAGTGGAGATGATCGAACCTGGTATTGATGTGTAGATCTCGCTAAGGGCGAGAATGAATTTTATGTTATAGTTTGCATAGTGGTGCAGATTATATGAGTGTTGTGTCTTTTTCTGTGATTGTTGATTGTTGTGTAAAGGTAGTTTTGTGTATCGTATTTCCAGTGGGCGGAGAGGATCCTCTCACTGAGTAATTCTTTACTCACCCCTTTTTTCCCCTTTTTCTCTACGTCACGGTGGGAATTGTGAGTAGTCGCGCAAGTCCGTCTCGCTTGTGGTGTATTTTGGGAATCTCGGGTTTATTTTAATTTACCATTATTTGCTTATATTTCTAAACTCGTTTTTAGTTATGTTTGAGAAAAGGTTTTCAACTATTTATGATAGTATTTTAAAACATGTTTCTATTGAGTTTTTATTAAAGAAAGGATTTCCGGAAAAATATGACCTGATGAATTAAGAAAGTGAAATAAAGGGAAGATAAGTAAGGTGAACGCACTCCGTCTCAGTGTTGAGGGAGACGGGTGTGACAAATGGTATCAGAGCGGAGGTTAAAGTCAATCCGGTTCTGACTGGGAATTCTAAGTTTCAAAATAGTAAAAATAATAGAAAAAAAATGAAAAAATAAATCTTAAATGATTTATTTTTCAGAAAAGTATGTTATAAAAAAAATGTTTTCAATATTTTATAAAAGGGGAGGGGTTTTTTCAAAAAAAAAAAAAGCACCAAATGAGCAAGACTTGTGTTTAAAGTTATTCTAGAAAGCTTTAGTTTCGAAGTGGTTCTTATGTTTGATCTTGTGTGAACAGAGAATGGCACCAAAAAGAAGAGCAGTGTCCTGCAAACACCAGAGGGAACCAAGTAAGGAATGCACCAGCTGTTGGGCAAGATTAGCCACATGTCGGTGAGATACCTGCAGCGGCTCAAGCAACAGCTCAGGCCGCAGCGATTGCAGCAAATCATGAAGAGATGCAGGAGCTCCATAATATGATGCGTGAGATTCTGGATCGATCTATGTATGCACCCCACCACCACCAGCACCTGGAGTTGCTGCACCTCAGCCCCATCAACCACCACTACAAGTACCTAGGGTTGAGGTGCCTCAGCATAAGCAGCCACAGGCACCGCTAGCACGGACTGAGTAATTTGAGACGATGAAACTCTTGGATACAATGGGCACATAGTACTTCTATGGTGGATTTGATCAGGTTCGGGCTGATGATTGGAGACAAATACTTGAGAAAAATTTCAGGACATCGAGGTGCCTAGAGGAGTTTAAGAAGGATCTTGCAGTGCACTAGTTGAGGGAAGAAGCAGTTTATTGGTGGAGAAATATTGAGAGGAGATTGCATGTTGGATATGTGCCTACTTGGGAGGATTTCTTGAGGGAGTTCAATAACAAGTATTTTCCGCAGGAGGCTATGGACCAGATAGATCATGAGTTTGTGGAGTTTTGTCAGGGCACAAAGACTGTTAGAGAGTATGATGAGGAGTTCACTCGCCTAAGGAGATTCTGTGTGAGGAATTTCGAAGAGCAGGACATGATTCGCAGATTCATGAGGGGATTGAATGCTGATATTCGTAATCGTTCCTCCATTCCAGCATGCACTAGCCTGGTTGAGTTAGCCGAGGAGGCTGCTACGATGGAGAGAGGACTTGAAAAAGAAGCCAGGGATCTCAAGAGGGCTCAGACAAAGGTAACAAAGGGAGTTGAATCTCAGAAACGTACATGGGATAACCGTGATGCAGAATCAAGTCAGAACTGTTACCCCAAGTGTACCAGGTGTAATAGGCAGCATGGAGGAGTTTGTTGGATGGATTCAGGCAAGTGTTTTCATCAGTGTGGTGAACCGGAAGGTAATAATAATTGCAGGAAGATTGGACAGCCGGGCCACTATGCACGGGAGTGCACTACGCGTCATGTAGGAGGAAATCAACGGGACGAAAACGAGGGAAACCAACCACCTCGTTAGAGACAAGCTTTACGACCTCGTGTATACGTCGTAGAAAACCAAGGGCTTGATGTTGAGAAAGATTACGTTTGAAATTAAATTTCCAAGGTCATACAAGTTCATGTTGGAGTGGGCGGTTTAATCGTTTTAAGAGAAGATTTATTTAGGATTTTATTATCTTTTATTGGAGTTTTGTTGTTGGCTTATGCTTAAACATTGCTATTCAATTCTTTAATGATCAATCAAATTGTTTTAAAAGTTGTTTTCGGATTAATTGGAACTTTTCTAGTGGCATGACCGGAGAAAATAATCAAACCGGAAAAATTGAATTTGTAGGAGCACAAAATCCTAATTGAGAAAATATGCGAATTTTATTAAAATAACAGAAACGAATTACAACAACATTAATTAAAAATGTAATTTAAATAACATAAATCACGGAGGCGAGATATGATATCTTTTTCCTTAATTCAATAAATCGGCCGTAAGTGCTTTCGGGCAATCACGATTTATGAATCCCAGGATACAACCGATCACGAACTAATACCCGAGCACACGAGTAATAGACTCAAGCGAACTTGATCTACAATATACTCTCGAAACTACTAAACTAGAGACTTACTTTTAAGAAGGCAGAGAGAGGCGAGATTTTAGAACTGTGAGTGTTTTCTGTTTGAGAGCTTCAGAAATAATGAGAGGCTGGGCCTCTTTATATAGTAGAGAGAGGTAGGCTTTGAGAGAAAATTCTCAGAGTATTCTCCAAGTTACTTGGAGTGAACCCCAAGTTACTTGGAGTAAACTCCAAGTTTTGCCAAAATATGGAATATTTCCATAAGATGCAACTCTCAACATTTGGGCCAAAAATACTCAGCAAGCCCAAGCGCCCACAAGCCCGATGGTCCACAAGCCCGACAGCCCACAAGACGACGATCCGACGACCCGAAAACCCGCACCCGTGCTCAGCCCGGTTCGGTTCGGTTTGGTTTGGTTCAGCCAAAGTTGCTCACTTTACACCCTTATTTCTCATTCAATTTAACTCCGTTTTTGACGTATGAGTATACCATCTTGTAGTACTCGTTACCAGCTTTCCATTGTACTAATGACCCGACAATTCCGTTCAGCCATTTGGACGGAATTTGGCCGGAAAGTCGCCGGAAACCTCATCAAACCTCATCCAGCAACTAAACAAATCAATACGATAATCCCATCAACAAAATCCTAGATCTATAAGAAAAGATGAAAGCAAAAGCAAAATAAATTCATAAATATAAATATAGAAGTAAAAAGGGTTCAGAATACTTATCTATGAGATACAAAGAGAAGGATCCATCTCTCTTGAAGCAATAGAATGAAGAACAACGAAGAAACTATGAAAGAAAAGTGTTTAGATCTATGGTGAAAGTGAAAGAGAGAACTTGCAGCCAAGAGGCCAAGTTCTATGGAGAGAGGTGCGGCCAGAGGCCGGCTTGTGTCTTCTAGGGCTCCTCAAGGTGTATTTATAGGTCTCCAAGTCTTCTAGGGCTCCACAAGGTCGGTTTAGGGTTTTTCGGCAAAACTACGTAGTTTCGATAAGTGCGGGGACGAGTTGGCCAAGCCCGGTCACAAGGGTCTGTGACCGTGCTCACCAAGATGCTCCAGACCGGTCACGTGGGGCTGTGACCGGTCCCAACAAGGGTTCCACCACCGGTCGCACGCCTTGCGACCGGTCTCGGACAGGTTGAATTCAATCGTCTGTAACTTCTGTTTGGCAGCTGGGATTGAGTTGATTCTTCCTCCATAGTAATCGTGACTCTTCCAGCTTTCCATAGAGTCCAAGATCTCCAAATCTGCTTCACAGAAAGGACTCCAACGGACGCCTAACTTCTGGAGCTTTGAATCTGTCCTGAAACGGGTTTTGCTCGTCTTTTGGTCCATTTTGCTTAGAAACTCCTAAACTCTTCTTGAAGCACAAATACATGAAAATTGCCTTGAAGTCTCCAATATCTCTTGATTTCTCCATGGTAAACCTAACATAAGCATAGTAAAAGTGGGCAAAAATACGATGTTATCAACTCCCCCAGACTTAGACTTTGCTTGCCCTCAAGCAAACAAAAGAGTAAATCCGGTGGAGAGGTTTGAAAATCACGGGAACTCTCCTGTTATCAGTGACCGTATCTTGAATATAATCTACAGACCACTTGAAAACAAAATTCACGTTAGAACATCCGCATAATCATCCTACACCTTTCTCATCCTTGTCCATCCGCTTCGAACCTACAGAAACCATGAATTCACGTCAATCAACTCTTTAAATTCATTAAGTGTTTGGCGTGAGCTTTCTCATTAGGAGGTATCATTCAGAGTAGACGGCGCTTGGTATGAAAGGGGCTTTTTGGTGTTTGGTGGTGGAGTTAAAGTGTTTAGGGTTACCGTAAATGTTGGGGTCGGATTTCATCCCATAGCACCGAGCCGAACCTCGAACGCCTCAGGGAACTTCTGAAGACACCTCGGTGAAAACTGCCATTTACCTCGGGTCGGACTGTCATTCACCTCGGGTCAGATTGCCTCTCGCCTCGGGTCATCGTATCGATCACCTCGGGGAACACCCATAGTCTGCTCGGGGTCTGACAGCAGGCTTGTGAACCCGAGCCGGCTCCCTTCAAATGCCCGAGCCGGTTCACTTCGGGAAACCGAGCCGTTTCGTGTCGAGACCCCCGAGCTGGCTCTTTCCGTGAACCCGAGCCGCTTTCCCTCGGGAGCCTAGGCCACGCCTCTCTTGTCCCCGAGCCGGTTACACAAGTTCTCCGAGGCGAAGTCTTCATCATCGCCCGAAGCAAAGACTTAGTAAATATTCTTCTCTAAAGGTATCATTTCCAAGCAAGTTATCATTTCCGAAAAAGAAGGATCATTTCCGAGTTTCTCGGAAATGATAAGGAAGAATCGCGAAGGATCAACTCAAATTAGGAAATCTTCCGAAAACTCCGAAGAATAAGGAAATTGTCCTAAACCCGCGATATTCTGGCCGACTTCAAGATAAATGGAAATCTTCCGAGAATATCGCTGGAGAGGCGGTTTATCATCCCTATATAAAGAGATTCAAGGCTCAAACGAAAGCACAAGCAATATCGCTCTAGAATTTACACTACGCAAAGCTCTCGCAGCACAAACACCTTTTTCTTTTACGATCAAACTCTTGTACGATCAAAGTCATCTTTTTCTTAATAATATCAAGAACGCCATCTTTGGTATCAATTGATTCTGTCGTTCTTTGAGAATTCCCGCAAATCGTATCCCTAAATTAAAACCCTAGACAAATCTCGATTGTGTTAGTTTCGACTTCCACAGTTTGGCGCCGTCTGTGGGGATACTTTAGAATTCTCTTACCCTAAGACGCAGAACTCGATTACCGAAAAGCATGATGAACGAAGACGGTCGTCAGACGCCACCAGCTGGAGGAGGAATCCCGAACCCTCCGAACCCTCAGAATCCTCAACCCGCCGATCCGACGATCCTAGCGACTCTAGCCGAACTGAAAGATCTGATGGTTAAATTCCAGAAGAAAACTGACGACCAAGAGAAAGCCAACCAAACCTTGGCGCAGCGAGTCGATGAAATCGCAACACGCGGGCAACAAAAAACCACACGTTTCCAGACTCGGCCACCACGAGCTCGGAGGGACTTGCCTGGTATCAACCCAACGAGAATCACGTTCGCGACACCAACCGGCAACACCAGAGTCGCAACCCGAGCCGACCCTGCCCGGCGCGAGAACCAAGATGATCCCACCGAGCCGGACGCAGTAGACTTGACGGACGAACCAGATGATCTGCAAGATGAGCGTACCCGAGCCGGAGCTAACTCCGCCGAGCGAACAGATCTCACTGATGATGAAGAAACTGAGGAAAACATAAGGTGGGCCGAAGAATCCGAAAGAGAAGACGAGCTAAGCAAGATGCGGGCCTCCCTAGCCAAGGCAGAAGCCGATATGAAGCTCGTCAAAACCCAGATACATAGCGTCTCATCCTCCGCGCCGAACATTGACCGAATTTTGGAAGAATCTCGGAATACGCCTTTCACCAAAAGAATTTCTGAGACGACGATGTCCAACCTGGGAAAGTTCAAAATCGACTCTTACAACGGATCAACCGACCCGAAGTGCCACATTAAATCGTTCGTGATATCTGTGGCCCGAGCCAGGTTCAAGCCCGGGGAAAAGGATGCAGGTCTGTGCTTACTGTTCGTGGAACACCTCAAAGGACCCGCATTAGAGTGGTTTTCAAGATTGGAACGAAACTCGATTGATAGTTTCGACGAGCTGTCGACATTGTTCCTCAAACAATACTCCGTGCTCATCGACCCCGGAACTTCCGACGCGGATCTATGGTCCTTGTCTCAACAGCCCACCGAGCCATTAAGGGATTTCCTCAAGACCTTCAAATCAACGCTAGCCAAACTCGAAGGAATTACAGATGTAGCAGCTCTCTCGGCTTTGAAGAAAGCTCTCTGGTACAAGTCAGAATTCAGGAAAGAGTTGAACCTGTCTAAACCGACAACAATTCGTGACGCGCTGCATCGAGCCTCGGATTTCGTCGCCCACGAAGAAGAAATGGTGCTACTAGCAAAGAGGCACGAGCCGACGAAACAGGCATCCCGAGCCGAGAAAACCGAGAAAACTGAGAAAGCCCAAGCGACACCTCCAGTCCAGAAGAAGACGCGTGAGAGCGGTACGTATACGCATCACGAGGGGCGCAATTTCTCAGGATACCATAGCTACCAGATTGACACGCCCCGAGGCCGTGGCCGCGGTAGAGGCCGAGGCCGTGGGCGAGGAAGAGAATCCTTCACTTGGACAAGGGATCAGCCACCGAGCAACGATCAAGAATATTGCGAACACCACAAAATTTTCGGCCATCATACCTCGAGATGCCGAAGCCTCGGAGCCAAGTTAGCAACCAAATTCCTAGCTGGAGAACTCGGAACAAACGTTACTCTTAAGGACCTCGAGCCAGAGCCCGAGCAGACCAACCCGGGAAGAGATCCCGAACCAAGGAACCAGGAGTCTCAGAAAAGAACCCGAGGGACGGAAGACGAAGATCGAGATGGTACGCGACAGAAGGTTCTTACCATAATGGGTGGATCACCATACTGTCCTGACACCGTAGCGGCAATCAAAGCTTATCAGCGCCGAGCCGAGACGCCAAGCAACTGGACGAGACGCCTCGATCGACCTAACGACGTGATCACGTTCGAAGAAAGCGAGACAAACGGGCTCGACATGCCGCATAACGATCCAATCGTCGTCACGTTAGCGATAGGAGACCACGATATTTACCGAGTATTAATTGACACCGGCAGCACCATTGACGTGATCTTTCGCGAAACGCTCCAACGAATGAACATCGACATGTCACAGGTGATTCCGACCCCGAGGCCTGTCCTCGGATTTTCAGGGGAAACTTTGATGACGCTTGGGACCATCCAACTACCAGTCCGAGCCGGCGGGGTAACAAAGATTGTCAACTTCTCAGTCACCGATCGACCTACCATCTACAACGTCATAATGGGAACCCCGTGGTTAAATCTAATGCGAGCTGTCGCATCAACATATCATCTGTGTGTCAAGTTCCCGACCCCTAATGGCGTGAAAACAATTTGGGGCAGTCAGAAAAATTCTCGGATGTGTTTCATGGCAGCACACAAACTCCGAAACCCTGTCACTGAAGTGAAGGCTGAAACGGATCACAAGAAATCAAAACTTGGCCGGAGTGAAGAGAAGGCTATATCTAAACAGTTATAGCAATTACAGATCGAGGAGGCGCGCGAGGAGAAGAAACCTACCTCGGATCCTGTAATCTCCATTAGCCTCGACGACGAACGGCCTGAACGATGTGTGGAAATTGGCAGCGACTTAACCGAGGAGCTCAAGACCGAGCTCATCTCATTCCTCAAGGAGAACATCGACACCTTCGCCTGGTCGGCTGAAGATCTACCTGGGGTAAGCATCGACGTAATCTGCCACGAGCTGAATGTTGACCCATCTTTCAAGCCCATCAAGCAGAAGCGAAGAAAATTGGGTCGGGATCGCGCAGATGCAGTGAACGCTGAAGTAGAAAAGCTCCTAAAGATCGGCTCGATCTCTGAAGCAAGATATCCGAACTGGTTAGCAAATCCTGTCGTGGTTAAAAAGAAGAACGGCAAGTGGAGAGTCTGCGTTGATTTCACCGATCTGAACAAAGCGTGCCCTAAAGACAGTTTTCCGCTCCCACATATCGATCGTTTAGTGGAAGCAACCGCGGGAAATAAGTTGCTATCATTCATGGATGCGTTCGCAGGATACAATCAGATTCTCATGCACCCCGACGATCGCGAGAAGACAGCATTCATCACAGACCGAGGTATCTACTGTTACAAAGTCATGCCCTTCGGACTCAAAAACGCCGGCGCGACGTATCAGCGACTCGTCAACAGGATGTTCTCCGAACAGCTCGGGAAGACGATGGAAGTTTATATCGACGACATGTTAGTCAAATCCCTTGAAGAAAGTGATCACATAGCCCATCTACGCGACTGTTTCCGTCAGCTCAACAAGCACAACATGAAGCTTAACCCGGCAAAATGTCGTTTCGCGGTAAAGTCTGGAGAATTTTTGGGATATCTCGTAACTCACCGAGGCATCGAGGCAAACCCGAAGCAGATCGATGCTCTACTAAACATGCCCTCACCGCAGAACAAGCGCGAAGTCCAACGTCTCACCGGGAGAGTCGCAGCCTTGAACCGATTCATCTCGCGATCCACTGACAAATGCCTAGCATGCACTAGCCTGGTTGAGTTAGCCGAGGAGGCTGCTACGATGGAGAGAGGACTTGAAAAAGAAGCCAGGGATCTCAAGAGGGCTCAGACAAAGGTAACAAAGGGAGTTGAATCTCAGAAACGTACATGGGATAACCGTGATGCAGAATCAAGTCAGAACTGTTACCCCAAGTGTACCAGGTGTAATAGGCAGCATGGAGGAGTTTGTTGGATGGATTCAGGCAAGTGTTTTCATCAGTGTGGTGAACCGGAAGGTAATAAACTG
>NW_003302548.1:7016513-7025609 GCF_000004255.2 Arabidopsis lyrata subsp. lyrata | reverse complement strand
TGAGGAGAGGGTACTCGATCACGAGGTCGAGTGGTCAGTCGAGTGGTCATCTGAAGACAAGGTCGAGTGGTGATCTGAAGAGTCTGCTGGTGATGCTCGACCGCGCAATCCACTTGGTGATGAGGAGATGTGGTCGAGTGATCTTGAGAGGCTGGCTGCTGAGAGTGCTCGACTGTGCAGGTCGAGTGATACTGTTGGTTTTGCTCTGCTTCTCCCAATCTGCTCGCCAACAGCTCCAAATCACCTGAAAACACTCAAATATGCAACATGCATGCAAAACTACCCTAATCATGCAAAGTGATGACAAATGATGAAGAATGGTATGAAACAATGACGAAATGATGATAAAGTGATGCTAAATGGATGCTCAAAACAAGTAAAATATAGACATATCAACTCCCCCAAACTTAGTCTTTGCTTGCCCTCAAGCAAACAATTAAGAACAAGCTGGAGGAGAGGTTTGAAAGCGGGGACTCAGAACCAAAGCATGTAGACAAAGCAAATGAACTCAATGTCCAAGTTAGTAATTGTGGAATGCTTAGAGACCAAACTCTACTTAAAAACTTTAGCCATATTCATCACAAGACAACCTAACATTTGTTCCAATCTACACACACCTTCAGATCATCAATTCCCTTTAACATTGATTAAGCTCAAACCATGAATCAAGCAAAACATTGTTGAAGAACTCATTTGGTTTAAAGGACAAGGCTGAGAAACAAAGATGGTTCCTCTGTAAATGGTTTCAGACTTTTTCACAGTAACAGGGAACTCTCATGAATGGACAGAGCTTTAGTAGAATGCTAAAGGTTAGAACCAACCTACGCATACAAGAACAGACCCCATCTACCCAAATAACCATAGGTATATCAAACTCCATAGATGGTCCTATCTCTAAACCCCAGAAATGATCCTAATTCTACCCTTTTGCACTCAAGGCAAGTTTCAATAATCTCTTGGATCAACCCATTCTTTGTTTTTTTTTGGTTTTTGTTCTAAGGAGAGGTTTTCTTTTAGACTTTCTAGCGGATTGGGACTTTCTTTAACAACTAAGGCTCTTCTTCTCATCTCATGACTTAAGACAACTCTAGGCTTTTGCCTTTCTTTTTACTTTGCACAGAGCCTAACTTCTTTTATTTTCAAACTTCCCAAATCCTTTACTAGACTAACATGATATTCTTTTCTGTTTCACTTCCATCTCCTAAGAACAATAACACTTGTCTTTCTTTCTCATTTTTATTCCAAACACATTCCCAAAACCCAAAGTAAAACTCCCACCTAGTCCTATCTAGCCCAAAAAGCGTGGACTAGAACTACATGGGATACTATTCTTGTCGGTTCATACCTAACACTTTCTACCAAGCTCAATCCGGAAATAGGCCTCACACACACACAAATTTATTCAGGGCTTGAAAGAAAGGTTAGGTTCAGGGTGGGGGAAACTGTTCCAATGATGGGAATCAGCTACTTGGATTAGCAAGAGTGGTAGAAGGTGAAAGAAAATCCAAGTATGTGTATTGGTAGCCACAAGTTCAACAACAATGCAAAGACATGATAATTATAAGTCAAGTTCAGGTTCTAATAGATAGGGAAAAGAATCACATCAAGCATGCTTCAATTAAAACAAGAGAGTCAAGTTGTGAATTCCAAATATGGTGCAGTCTTAATTCAAGTTCTATCACAAGCATTAAACAACTAATAACGAGGGCATTGAATTCATTCAGTAAATGAGCATGCTTACAAGGTTATCTCATCATCATCCCCTATGCAAATGTAACAATCCTATATGAAACCTTCTAGACTCAATCTTAAAATGAAAATGCAACTACATGAACACTCTATTTTTGTGAAATCATTTTCAGAAATTTTTCAAATTTTTAAGGTTTTTTCAATAACATAGATGAATGCAGACAATATGTACAATGCAAGAAAAATTTGAAAACAAGAACAAAGCAAATACATCAGATAACAAACACTTCCTGAGCCCTCCCCCAAACTTAAATCACACAGTCCTCTGTGTGATCAAACTTGGAAGAGAGTACTCAGGACAAAAACAACACAGAAACAAAATAAACAGAAGATGGTATTTGACAATGGTGAATGGTAGTGCTTACCTCAGTTGAAGTAAGATTGCAGGTGATCATCCTTGTTGCGTTTCAGCTTCTCCTTCCTGTTGGTGCTCGACGTCCCTTCTCCTTCTGCGGCCAGCACCGCGGTCGAGTGTGCTCCTGGAGCGCATTAGCAGCGTTGTGCTGTTGGAACGGGCAAGTACAGCCTTCCTTCTCCTCTTGTGTGCTCGAGGCTCATGTGATGAGTGCCTTGCAGGGATTGGAGAGATTTCATGCGCACTAGGCTCAGGCTCATCATATCTCCTCGAAGGCATGTCTTGAGGAAGCTGTCCTTGTGGTACTGCCGTGCTGGAAGACGAGCAGCTAACGATGGACTTCAGAGACTTCATACCCTTTATGAGCTTGTTGATGTACTTGTCCTGTTTCTTGCACCACTTCTGCAATAGGCTCTGGTTTTTGTGAGCTTCACTCAAGCTCTTACTCTCTCTTGCTGGAGCAACGTGTTCACTGAAATGATACATACTTGTATCATATGGCTCTTCCCAATCTACTTCCATCTCATCAATCTCATCATCTGCAGCTTCTTCTTCTGCAGGAACAGCCTCGTGCGTTGGCTGAGCTATCTCGACGTACAGGTCGTCAACTGAAGGTTCAAAGTTGATGTTATATCCCTCTATGATGCGTGTAAGCTCAGGGCGGGGAAGAAGGATGTTGGCTCTCTTGGTTGTGGGGTGCTCAAAGCGATATCTATACATGTCGCCAACCATCGCACGCTCTAGGAATTCAATGTGATGTAGGTGCTCAATATCCATCCACTTCCATTCATGCCCCTTGGAGACGATGGGGACTCCACATGCAATCAGAATTGGTGTCACCACACCTCCTATGCAGAGAGAACCTCGTGCTCTCTTGTTATTATTGGAGACAGCCCATTTCTTGTAACCACACAGGTGGAGCAACAAGAGAATAACAAGAGGTGTGTCAGTGGTATCGCCGTGCAGAATCTGATTGTTATTGGCCCGATGGAGAGTGCCTTTGAGAGCCATGGAGATCATCTCCATATCAGTGTTGGTGACCATCCCTGTAGCTTCTCTGGAGTAAAGAACATGAGCTACTGAGCGTTGGAAGTACCTGACGACCGGGCTGCGTATTTGATTACTCTTTGATCTCGAAGAGTTAAGCGCTGAGGTGCTGCCAATGGTGAGCCATAGATTCTTCAGCTCACTTCTATCAAACCTCTGTTTGGTTCCCGTTCCACTGGGGAATGCAAACAGTCCTTCCAACCGTTGGATTGTCAGCATGTAGTCCTGCTCATGCACTGTGAATGTGATGAAGCCCAACCCGTCGCTTCGCAACTCATCTGTAGTCATTCCTTGGTAGATTTCCACTTGTAGACTCGAAAGAAACTGTATCGTTTCATCTTCATAAGCAACATAGGGGTAGCTCATCAGAGTGTCCAGGTGACAACTCTGGAACAGGTGCTCGACATCTTCCAGCAACCCCAGCTTCTCCAATGTCTGAGGACATGGATACCTTGTTCCACAGAATTCATTCAAGTAGAAGAGTCTGATGTACTCTTCAACTGGAAGCTCATCAGGTTGGTTCAGGAGCTTTGTAGGTCTGGGAGAAGGTTCAGGGACATCCTCATCTTCCAAGTCATCTAAATTCTCATCTATGAGCTCATACCTTGCTGTCATTTCTCTCTTCCCACGAGCTATCTCAGCTCTCCTTCGGAAGGTTTCATATTCCTCCTGTTCTCTTGCTGGTCTTGAAGACCATGATTCTGAATCATCAACATTGTAATCAGAATCTGTTGAAGGACCACCAGTGTAATTGCTCATGTTGATTCCTGAGAATTTTCAAAACTCAAAGCTCAAAAGTTAACAGGTTAGTGTTAAGAGATTATACAAAGCGAAACTGGTTTGAAAGATAAACCGTTTTCTCCTGTGAAATCGAGTATCCAGTCGAGTATTGTGGCTTGTCTGGTTGAGAATTGCGAATCGTTGGTGAAGAACGCGATATCAAGGGTGAGGAGCGGTCGAGTATGGTTCAAGATGGAGGTCGAGTAGCGAAGTTAAACCGGTCAAGTATTGGATTTGAGATCGAGTACCGGTTTAGTTTGGAGGTCGAGCACGGTGGTCGAGTGGTGAAAAGTTGCTTCTCCTCTCCGAATGCGATCGAGTATCTTAGAAAGATGGATGTCGAGTTCGTGAAAAGGGAGTCGAGTGAGCAGCTTGGCGAGGTGAACCTTGCTTCTGTTTACTCCATGGTGTTCTTCTCCGGTTAAATCGCGTTTGGTGGAGGTGGTGAAGTTAGAGAAATGGTGACTTGCGGTTGGAGGTGTTTGGATAGGATGAGGGCGATTTCAAGAAGAGTGGTGGAGAATGAATTGGTGATTCACTTCATCTTCAAAAGCGCGTGGGGAGACAAAAAGTAAAGGCGGTGGGCCATGCTCTATCTCTTTACCTTGAATCATTTTTTTTCTGTTGACTGGGAAAGTCTCAGAACAACCCGCAATCTTCTGTAAACTCAATCATTCTTCTGTAAGTCTCTGTGATCTCTGTTGGTCGAGTATAGTGATGACTTTCAAAAATTTTGGGCCAAAATCATCACATATACTCGACCACTTCTCCTCATTACCAAGTGGCTTCGCGTGATAGAGTGGTAAGTCGAAACTTCAAAATTCTTGAGACGAAAACCACTTTGATACTCGATTACACAGCTCCACTTGCTCTTTGCCCTTGTGGTTGAGTATTGTGTTGAACTCTCAGAGCCAAAATCCACTTCACTCAGCTCATGACACTTATTTTCTGAAAGCACTACCAAAATGCATTAAAAATAACAAGGAAAGTAAAAATATGTACAGGGATAGACATGGGACTTCCTCCCAAGTGAGCTTGTTTTAAGTCATTAGCTTGACTTCCTTACTCCCTTAAGCATCAAGAGGTTCCTGGAGATGAACTGAGGTCACCTCTGGGAAGATTTGATCTGCTAAGTATTTCTTGAGTCTTTGGCCATTCACTGTGAAATCTCCACTCTTACCAGCTAGAGTGATTGCTCCATAAGGGCGAACTCCAGTAACACAGAAGGGACCAGACCATCTAGACTTGAGCTTGCCTGGAAAGAGTTTCAGGCGAGAATTGAATAGCAGCACTTGATCACCAACTTGGAAGTCCTTGGTGATGATCTTCTTATCATGGAAAAGCTTAGTCCTCTCTTTGTAGATTTTAGAGCTTTCATAAGCTTCCAACCTAACTTCATTGAGATCATTCAGCTGGATCAACCTCTTCTCTCCAGCAGTTTTGATGTCGTAATTCAGAAGCTTCACAGCCCACATAGCCTTGTACTCGAGCTCAACAGGTAAGTGACAGGATTTTCCATAGAGAAGGTTGAAGGGAGTTGTACCAATAGGGGTTTTGAATGCTGTCCTATAAGCCCATAGTGCATCATCTAGCTTTGCAGACCAGTCTTTCCTTGTAGTCCCAACAGTTTTCTCCAGAATTGCTTTTATCTCCCTGTTGGAGATCTCAACCTGACCACTTGTCTGTGGATGATAAGGAGTGGCTACCTTATGCTTCACTCCGTGTTTCTTCAATAAGTTCTCAAAGACTTTGTTGATGAAGTGTGTACCTCCATCACTGATGACGACCCTTGGTATACCAAATCTAGGGAAAATTATGGTTTTAAACATCTTCAGAACCACCCTTGAGTCATTTGTCGGACTTGCAATGGCCTCAACCCACTTGGACACGTAGTCCACTGCTACCAAGATGTATTTGTTCCCATAGGAAGAAGGGAACGGCCCCATAAAGTCGATTCCCCAGACGTCAAAGATTTCTACCTCTAGTATAGGATTTTGTGGCATTTCATTTCTTCTGCTGATGTTTCCCTTCCTTTGGCATGAGTCACATCTTGATATGAACTGCTGGGCGTCTTTGAACATGGTTGGCCACCAGAAGCCTGCTTGCAGTACCTTAGATACTGTCTTAAAAGTCGCAAAGTGACCACCATATGTTGAACCATGGCAGTGAAGCAAGATGTCTTCCACTTCCTCTTCTGTAAATTTTGTCTTTACAGAGAGTGTAAAGATATGGCTCATCCCAGTAGTAGTGGTTGATATCTCTGAAAAACTTCTTCTTTTCATAACTGGTCAGGTTGGGAGGCTCTACTCCGCAGGCCAAGTAATTGACATGATCAGCATACCATGGAGATTTTCCTTCAACAGCATTCAGTTGGTGAAACTCATTCCCACTGTAATTCTTTCCAAAGAATTCTGTAACCATGAGTTGCTCCTCTGGCATCGAATCATCAATAGGAACTTCATCATCGATCCTCATCCTTGATAAGTGATCAGCTACACCGTTCTCTATACCTTTCTTGTCAACTATTTCCATGTCAAACTCTTGCAGAAGTAGTATCCATCTCAATAGTCTTGGCTTAGTGTCCTTCTTTGCATAAATGTGTCTCAAGGCTGCATGATCTGTGTAGACTATGACTTTAGAACCCACCAAGTAGCTTCTAAATTTTTCAAACGCAAAAACAACTGCCAATAACTCCTTCTCTGTTGTGGCATACTTCACCTGAGCATCATCCATTGTTCTACTTGCGTAATAGATGACATGGAGCTTCTTGTCAATCTTTTGTCCCAAGACTGCTCCTACAGCGTAATCTGAGGCGTCACACATGATTTCGAATAGATAGTCCCAGTTTGGAGCTTGGACTATTGGAGCTGAAATCAGAGCTTCCTTGATGAGTTGAAAAGCTTTCAGGCATTCCTCATCAAAATCAAACTCTGTTTCCTTACACAGCAGCCTTGTCATTGGTCTTGCCAGCTTAGAGAAATCTTTGATAAACCTTCTATAAAACCCAGCATGTCCCAGAAAACTTCTCACATCTTTGACACTCCTTGGTGGTTGCAACTGCACCATAACCTCAATCTTTGCTCTGTCAACTTCTATACCCTTCTCAGAAATCTTGTGCCCCAATACAATGCCTTCTTTGACCATGAAATGGCATTTTTCCCAGTTGAGTACCAAGTTCGTCTCTTCACACCTAGAAAGTACCCTGCACAAGTTTGACAAACAAGAGGAGAAGGAGGAGCCATACACGGAAAAGTCATCCATGAATACCTCAACCATCTCCTCAATTAAATCCGAGAAGATAGAAGTCATGCACCGCTGAAATGTAGCTGGTGCATTACAGAGACCAAAAGGCATTCTTTTATATGCAAAAGTTCCATATGGACATGTGAATGTAGTTTTCTCTTGATCATTAGGGTGAATTGGTATTTGAAAGAAACCACTATAACCATCAAGAAAGCAGTAATATGGGTGATTAGCCAACCTTTCTAGCATTTGATCAATGAATGGAAGTGGAAAATGATCTTTCCTAGATGCAGAATTCAACTTCCTATAGTCAATGCACATTCTATGTCCAGTTATAGTTCTAGTGGGTATTAGCTCATCTTTATCATTTTTTACAACAGTCATACCTCCTTTCTTTGGAACGCAATGAACTGGAGATACCCAAGTGCTATCGGAAATAGGGTAAATTACACCTGCTTCCAATAGTTTAAGTATCTCCTTCTTTACAACTTCTTTTAAATTAGGATTCAACCTTCTTTGGGGTTCAATGCTCGAATAAGATTCATTTTCAAGATGAATGCGATGTGTGCATAAACTAGGTGAAATGCCCTTTATATCATCAAGTGAATAACCAATGGCTCTTCTATACTTTTTCAGTTCAGTTAACAGAAGATGCACTTGTTCATCAGTTAATGCATCATTCACAATGACAGGATATGTAGAGTTGTTACCTAGAAATGCATACCTGAGTCCTTTGGGAAGCGGCTTAAGTTCAACTTTTGGTGCCTTGAGTTCAGACCAGTCGTCTGATGTTGGAATGATCAGCTCCGCAGGGATGTCAACTGTAGTGGTCGAGTGTTCAGTCGAGTGAGTCCTCGAGTGAGCAGGTTGAGCCTGAGTTGAGTCCTCGTCATTCACTGCCATTACCTCTGTTGCTGACCCATTCAATTCCTCAAAGGATTCTGACTCTTCTACTGCTTTGTGTGAGTCCAACAGCTTCTGGTAACCCAAAGTTTCTAAATGCAGAAACCCTTCTTCACCATTCTTGGTCAAAGCACTCTTAAGGTGATCTTCTTCAGCTAGTTCCTCTAGTAACTCATCAGCTAACTGATCCATTTCTTCAATCCAAAAGAGTTGCCCTTCTATAGTTGGCTTCTTCATTGCATCCTTTATATCAAAGGTCATTTTAAGGTCTTTACCAAGGTTCAGATCGATCTTCCCCTTCTTGACATCAATGATAGCTCCAGCAGTCGCCAAGAAAGGTCTTCCCAGAATCAGAGGGTCCTTTGGTTCTTCATCCATTTCAAGCACTACAAAATCAGTAGGTATCTCTACGACTCCGATCTTGATTGGTAAGTCTTCAAGCAGGCCATGAGGTATTCTGATGGATCTGTCTGCTAGAATCAGAGAGATATTGCAAGCTTTGTATTTGCTGAAACCAAGTCTTTTCGCAACTGAGAGAGGCATGAGGCTCACTGATGCGCCTAGATCGCAGAGGCATCTGTTGAATGATAAAGGACCTAATGAACACGGTAGAGTGAATGAGCCAGGATCACCAAGCTTCTTTGGAATGATCTTCTTCTGAATAATAGCACTGCATTCATGACTCAATACTACCATTCCTTGCACTTCTTGAATTCTTTCCATGATCAGGTCTTTCAAAAACTTGTGGGAATCCGGAATAAGCGCGAGAGCATCAACAAGAGGTATTCTTAATTCAACTTCTTTGATGTTCTTGGCAAACATAGCTCTATACTTTTCTGCCAATGCTTTCTTGTGTCGTCCAGGGAATGGAAGTGGGGGTTTGTAAGGAGGAGGAACAAAAACCTTCTTCTTGTTTTTAGCAGCAACTGGTTGAAGAGCAGTGGGTGATGTTACTGGAATTGGTGATCGAGTAACATGGTCGAGTGGAGGGTCGAGTACTTTTGTTGGCTTGTCAACTG